>NC_081762.1:18899620-19053918 GCF_963082965.1 Carassius carassius | reverse complement strand
GGTCAAAGTACCTTAATGATGACAAAAACATGTACACGGACAGCACTTATTATTCACAGTCAATGATTCTCCTGACACAGCAAGACGATCTAGAGGACAAAACCTAATCTAGTTCGGTGTTTAAATTGCTCTTGACATTAAAGTTGGCTTGGTTGAACCCACAGCAGTTAAATGGAAAAACCTAAAACCATCAGATGAATTGCACTGAGCAGAATGTGGGTTGGCATCCCAATTCATATTCATGTGGTAAATGTTTAGCATTTAGAAAAACACATGTTTTTCCAGGAGCCAAGTGATAAATATCTTATTTCCCATGTTCTCAATTTTTAAGTGAGTTTTCTTCCCTGTGAGTGTGACAGTCAATACACAAGCAGTTGTGAAGCGCACACCAGGGAGAAATATTGAGTTTTAAGATGGCTTTGGAATTGACTTGCTTTGTATTTGGCCTAAGAGAGTAAGTCTTGTTCTGCTGGGAGGTTATTGACACTAAGCTTTATTTTATTGCATCTGTGGATACGTAACCTTAAATTTCACCTAACCATCCTGTTTTCATCTTTAATACCCAGTTCAGTGTTATTCTTGTCAACAAGGCTTTTTGATTTGTCAGCAGTAATAAAACATAACAAAACAAAAAAATGCATCATGGTGATAATTAAGTGAAAGATTTTAACACTGCACTAATAAGGTTTTTAGAAGAAAGAATTTTCTGATAACTGGATAATTTGCTCATTCAAATGCTTTATTTATATTACATGAAATTACTAAATATTTATTTGTTCTGTTTTCATATTCATATTCATATTTTTCAAAAGTTTGGGGTCAGTTTTCAACAATTAGAAATAGCTCTTGAGCTGCTTAAAACCATTATTTTAAACTGTAATAATATTTCACAATATAACTGTTTTTACTGTATTTTAGATCAAATAAATGCAACATTTGAGTGGTAGGGTATGTCATATTTTGCACTTAAAAGTTTTTGTGAATGATATAACATTTAATTCATAGCAAAATGGGCTAAAATTTATAAATATAGCAAGACTAAACATTGACTTGATTTAAAGGACATTTTTGTCAAAAACAAAAACTACGGAAACAATTACTGACTGTGTCTTTGTCAGTGAAGCTGTTATGCTTTCTGAATAAAGTAAAGCTGTTTTTCTGAGTTAGACGTCATGAGACAGTGTTTTGTCTCAAATCATTGTTTTTGCAGATTTGGTAATCTGGTGCCTTTTAATTGATGTGCAAATGCATAAGGTTGCAATTTACATACTTTTTTAGGTCAGCGTCGCCCTGAGCATTTTGGGACAATATGTTGGACTAGTTCTGCAGTGGAGTGCACAGAAGCTAAATTCACTATCTATTGTCTTGTTTCTCTCCTGGGGGACGTCGGCTTTGAACACACTGCTCTTATCGCCACTGTCCTCTTGTTCTTGCTGTCTTTCACAGAGGGTCAAGAGGTGAAGGTGGGCGAGTACAATGCCATTGCAGATGTACTGGACCTAATCAATAACACCATCAGGTTCCAAGGTAGGAAAAGCCCAGTTTGTGTCTGTTCGTGGGTCAGCGTTTGACTGAGAGAGAGACAGAAGGTTCACACGCCTGCCAATGTTGTGTACTCACTGTTCCATGTGTGGTCATCTGAATAATTCAAGAGTTATTTTCTGTTTGCCCACATTGACATTCTTTTGTTTGTTTGTTTTTCATAATCCCTGGATATTTCTTTTCTTTTCAAACGTCTTGTGTGGAAAACTTGTAATGGAACTTGTAAAGAAGATATGAGAAATGCATATGTGCTTTGAGTATCGTATTTTATACATTATGACTCAAATAGTATGCTATCGGAGAATACAGAGCTAAAACCCAATGAAAAAAAACCACTCAGTTTGACCAAAATTATGCAAAACATACAATCTAATGCAATTTGATGATGATTGTACAAGTAAGTGTTCCTCAAAAGCCTGTTGAATCATATTTGATACTCACATTTTAGCATGGTTTTCCATACACAGTTTTTTATAAAATCTTGTCCCAACTTGCTTCCGTTCAATAAGTGTTCATCTTGACATATTTCTAACAATGTAAAAGATATTCTTACATGTACTTTATAAAAATCATTAAATATTTCAATAGCAAAAAGAAAATTGTTTTACAATCTAAAAGAGGAAGTTTTTTTAATTATAAAAAAGGCCTAAAAAGTCTTTTACTACCTTAATAATTCAGGGATAATTCAACCAAAAATTCACCCATGAGACTGTGCATCTTCATAACACAAATTAAGATATTTTGGTAACACTTTAAAATACTGTTCAATCGTTAATGAATAACTACATGGGAACAAATGACTTATCCACTACTAACATCGTAGTAACTATTAATTATTTGGATCAGTATTCATAATGCATGTGTGTGGTGTGGCTGACACAGGTGCCAGGTTTTTCAGCAATATTTTGATTATATACAGTATTATATTATATTTAAAGTCTAAATATGCATATTAAATGTAGCCCAGTAGGCTTTATAGGGTTAACTGGGGAAAAAAATTCAAACACAGAGCTCAACTGAGTTTGTTTTCTAAATTCGACTGAAAAAGACTCTAAACCATTTGCTTTTGAGCTAATCGCAGTAAAGCCTCACAGTAGTACTTGAAAACACGGAGGTTGTCAAGACATCAAGTCACGCAAACAACTCTTGACTCCTTTTGGTGACTCATTTGGTTTAAGTGCTGGACTGTCTTCCAACTTCTCATTATGATGTAAGATCTAATCGCATCTTTCATCACGGCACCATTTTAAAACCTGTCCACAAACATTATTATGTAAGCTTGGCCAGAAATAGAGCTAATATGTCACATTAGTGACTAGATAACCCCATCAATTCTCTCTCTAGTTGGTATGACATTTTAAAACCTGAGTCATTTAAATTACACAGGAGCGTCTTCCTAGAAGATATTGAAAGCTTTCTGAGGGGTGACGTTCTTAGAGGTGTCTCTGAGACTAACTGACTGTGAACCATCATGACTTTTGTAGGTGTTGAGCCACCGAAGGATCGGACGTTTGTGCGTCTGCAGCGCCGGCAAATAAATGTCCCCCTCTACAGCATCCTGTCTACCATCACTATCCTGGGCATGCTCATGGGAGGAGCCTTCCTCTTCTTTAACATCAAAAACCGCAACCACAGGTCAGTGCTGAGCAAGACTATGAAAGGAAGTAGTTCAAGAATGAGACCACATTTAAAAACTTGGAATTTTGTGTTTCATATGGAAATAAGTTTTTAAGATTCGATAAATGTAAAATAGAAAGTTAGGATAGAAAAAGTTCCTATTTAAGATTCTACATTAATTTTGAGTCAATCTACAGTAGATACACTACTGTTCAAAATTTTGGTCAGAAAGATTTTTTTTTTTAATGAATAATTATATTAATCAAGGATGCATTAATTTAATCAGCAGTGATGGTAAAGGATCCTGAAAAAAAACATATAATAATTTAAATATTTCATGAGCAGGAAATAAGCATATTGGGATGATTTCTGAAGGATCATGTGACACTGAAAACTGGAGTAATGTTGCTGATAATTCAGCTTTACCATCACAATAATAAATTACATTTAAAAAATATTAAAATAGAAAAAAGGTATTTTAAATTGATAGATAGATAGATAGATAGATAGATAGATAGATAGATAGATAGATAGATAGATAGATAGATAGATAGATAGATAGATAGATAGATAGATAGATAGATAGATAGATAGATAGATAGATAATACTGTAGGTGTAGATGCACATTTAATTGCAGTAGTTAATAATGAATGAAATGTGAATATTTAATATATCAGATGTGTGCTTCCCTTCATCTGCAGGCTGATCAAAATGTCGAGTCCATATATGAACAACCTGATCATTCTAGGGGGCATGCTGTCATACGCCTCCATTTTCCTCTTTGGTCTGGATGGATCCTTTGTGTCAGACAAGGAATTTGAGACCCTCTGTACTGTGAGTAATGAATGATTTCTGTGAATCAGATGTGAACATGGGTAGACCATGGGTTAGTTATCACACGTTTCACTCCCATAAACGTTCTCAGTTTTTTTTTTCCCTGGCTGCAAACAACTGTAATGGATAAACTGTCACGATAATGAGCAAACATAATGATTTTATTGTGAAGAACATTGATAATTATTATACTGTTGGACTAATTTATGACATTGCTGTTTTAAACATGCAAAACCAGTGCTGGAGAAAACAAACTGGACATTTGACTCAAAACCTTTTAAAAATTGAGACAACTCCTCCTGGTCTCCTCTGTATTTGAATTTGAACACTTTTCACCTCTGCTACTCAGACTGTACACCAAACTGAAAAAGCATGATTGGATGTGTCTTGTCACGCTTCCACTGCCTGTTTGCATGTGACCATAATCCACCTTTTAATTATGAGTCTTTGGCTACTGCAGTAGCTTGAGTCTCAGGGGAAATACCCAAAAATGTGTTGAGCAAGACACATGCTACCTGCCTGAAATTGGTCCGTCTTTTCAGCCTGTGAAGATGAAGGTTTGCGTTGCAATATTATGAATAAATTAAAACTGGGCATTCAATGTTCATGCTTTTTTATTAAATGATGTTTTTTTTATGTTTATTTTATGTTTGCTTGCTTGCTTTACCCTAGACAAAATGAGTTGAACTTTTCAGCAATCAACAATAAGGACTTTTCTGCTTATTATTTTTTTACATTATCAACCTATTTTTAGAAGAGCCTGTCCTCCAATAAAAAACGACCATATAGGTCGTTTGTACAAGCACCTTATTACAACCCATATTTACGTTTTAAAGTTAAGCGCCATCTAGCGGGCGTAAAAATAATGAAAGTATCGCGTTGCGTCTGTCGTCATGAAATGACGTATCACGTCATTACCAATCAAAACGCACGTTTATTTAAATGCAATGTGTGGGCTTTTTACACCGATCTCACAGTATTTCCTACATATTTTACTAGGTTGCTTATTCGTTTGAATGACCACACCTAACCCCACCCCTAAACCTAACCCTCACAGAAATCATGCTAAATTATGATTTATTGAGCATATACATTTTCGTAAACATCCGTTCCCTGGGATCAAACCCATGATAGCATGATTACATATCAAGGTATAACGCAATAATCTACCAACTGAGCTACACGAAACACAAACCAGGGTGCAAATAAAAGAATACAAAACATTAATATGAAAACGACGTTTTGCCGATAGGGGCGCAATTGTAGGATACGCTCTGATGGGTCGTATTTCAGGGATTTGGACAAACGACCTATATGAGCGTATTGGTTGGAGGACAGGTTGTTTTAGAAATGAATTGATTTATTCACAACTATTTAGAAATGAATTATATTTTTTAATCTCAGTAAATAAATAAACATTAAAAAGTTTACAACAATTTAAGTCAGGTTTTTAAACAATAAAATGTGTCAACTATAATTTCATAAATTAGGTGGAAAGAACTCACAAAGGCCATTTTATTTATGATTTTCACCTCTTCTATCAGTCACAATTTTAACATGTATTTGGTGACAATTTAAATCAGAAGAATTCACAACAATGCTCAACACATAGCACATGAAAACCACATAAAACCCTCAAATTTACACGATCTTAAAACAAGGTCTAGTGACAGCACTGCAGTTCCATAAACTGTCTCCAAACTTTCTAACACTGTCTTCAGGCCAGCAGGCCATTCTTATCATTGATTCCTGCCTTGCTATGCTAAAATTGTATTTCCCAGAGGACCTTAGCATAAAGAATACTAGATCTGTGTGAGAGAGCAAGAGAGACAGAAGATGAAGGGAGGACAAAGAGAAAAAATGATGCCTCGGGAACTTCCACAGAATTCACTACACACCCTGGCACCCAATTTGCTTTCCGATAGCAGGCATGGGATCATTAGATTTTATGGTTTTGTGGTTTTTGCTGCTTTGTATTCTATAGACTGGTGTTAGAGTCCAATCTTATTTCAGTGCCTAAATTATAAGAACTTCTGGTTTGTAGCAACCTTGTTTTATTCTCACATTTAATGTTTCAGGTTCGTACATGGATCCTTATTGTGGGTTACACAACAGCGTTTGGTGCAATGTTTGCAAAGACCTGGAGAGTGCATGCCATCTTCAAGAATGTAAAGATGAAGAAGAAGGTGAGAAATGGGCTTTCAAAGTATGTCAGATACAACACTCCACACCATCTAGTACATTGTATTATCAGTGCTGAAAACTGTGGAAACCGTAATAATTTGTTTCAAGATACTTTGATGAATAGCAAGTTAAAGAAAACAGCGTTGATTTGAAAAAGAAATCTGTTGTAACATTGTGAATATCTGTACTCTCACTTTTGATCAATTTAATTCATCCTCACTGAATAAAAGTATTCATTTTCTTAAAAAAAATAATAATAATTCTGACCACAAACCTTTGAACAGCAGTGTATATGGTCACCTCTGGTCATATGGCATAACAGATTAGGTTCCAGTGAGGCACAACACACAGGAACTGGAATAATTTGTCATCATAGTCGTCACACTTCAGTGGTGGTTATATTGTAGAATTATAATACTATAAACAGAACAGAACAATACTGCAGTTTATACAGTTGGAATGGAGATGTAGAAAGAGAGAGAATTAAAGAAAGATAGACAAGTTCCATTCTTAAAACATCATAGGAAAACAGCATCACTGGGCTGTCAGCTGTCTCATTTTTCGCTTCCTAAAAAGCTAAAATATAGAAATGCTTTCTTCACTGAAGGTCAGTTTGCTGTCTCCGTGCTCCTGACACATCCAGAATCAGCCAGCACTGCCAGTGCTAACCAATGAATCTCTGATCTCTTCTAAAGAACAGTGTCTTTCTGCTCTGCTAGACACGGCCTTCACAAGTCTGTGTGCGAATTTTCTCCACAAGAAAAAACATTGCATTGCTATGGGGAAATAGTGCAGTGGGTTTCTTTTGAACAAGTGCATGCACGCAGCTCTTTAACACAACAGATTCATGTGTGCACACTGACCTCCTTTCACACGCTCTTTCTCTCGCTGCTCTTGTTTTTCAGTGCAGTGTAAGAATGTGGCGAGTGAAGCAGCTGATACTGTATGACAGTGCTGTAAAGGATGGCTGGCCACAGCTCCAGCACCCTGCTGGCCATCTTTATTTATAGAGTTTGCAGCCTACTTCCACTGCTGCAGTCAGAATCAGTGGGATGAGATCAAGAGAAACATACTCAGAAAGAGAAAGTAAGCTGCAGAGACCTAGCCATACATAACTTCAAAGTAATCATCCAGGTTCAATAGTCTTAGTATTATTTATATACTATTATGAATTAGTTATTTTCATTTTGTTAGATTTTAGTAATTTGATCATATGCTTTTGTCATTTTTATTTGTTTTATTTATATATTAAATATTTCTGTGTAAGCTTTTATTTATTTATTTAAGCTTTTTGTTCCCTTCAACTTCTTTTATTTCATTAAGTTGCCAAGGCAAGTTTTTCCTCAAATATTTATATCTTATTTTATATCTGCATTATTTCAACCAAACAATAAGTTTAATAATGTTAGTTAACAATGACAGTACTGCTTCAATACATATTTGACAATATTTACAGCATTTTGTAGAATGTTAATTTCCGAGCTTTCATATTTCCAATGTAAGTAAACCAAGCTAGTTTTTACATGGTGAAATGCAAAACTTGTATTTTTAAAAGCTTGTTTATTAACTATAAACTTTTTGAGGTAACTAAACTTTCAAAGTGATCATAAAGCAATTCTATCACACCTTTAAGTCTTCAGGATTTACTTTTTAAAACTGTGTAGTATATTTTAAGTATATTTTAATGTTTACTATGCTTCCATTGTAAGTGGCATATTGAAACTTTTAATGGCAGCCCAATTTTATTTCCCAGATGATATCAATAGAGCTTCATTGAACCCAGAAGATTATTTTTAACTGGCCATATTTTACAGTTTCTGCTTCTCAGCAGTCGTCTTTTTTTTCACGGATATTGTTTCATCAGAATTTAGTTAATTATTGTAGTTCAGTTTTTACCCTCCTTTTTAGAAGCTTTAAAATATTGGACCAATATTCTAAATAGATTGCTATACAGTTATCATCTTAAAAATTGATAATTTGCTTCTTTAATCCAATGTTGTGCAAATGTGTTAACATTTACCACTCTGATCAAATGAAAGATAAAAAACTTATTCGATTTTGGAAGAACGTAGTCAAGTCGGGTGCATTGCATTGTATACACAGTATGTCAAAATCGTTTATTTCTATTTATTTCCGACAAAAGTCCTGTTTTCCCTGATAATGGAGTTACGAATAAATGTTTAGGTGTATGTGATGTAATTCCAGCTTGATACATTGAGTGTCATTTTTTTTTTTCCGGGGTCTTCTCTTCAGTTGCACTTTCACACTCAATTAGCAGTTCTTAACCGGACTCACTACATATAAATAAATTCAGAGACAGGTAATGCCGAGGCTCAGGGCTTTAATTCCCTCTGGCATTTCAGTGTGCAGGAAGCTGGCAGTGAGCTGACTTCTGCTTCACTGAGTGATGGACTGCTGGGCTTTGGCACTCTAAAGCGATGGCCAAAAATAGTTTAAATGTTCTGAAATTAACTATGAAATCTGAAATCCTTCCTGGCAGTGTTGGGCAGTAACGCATAATTTAGTAACGCATTACTGTAATTTGACTACGGTACTAACTAACATGTTATAATTTTCATAATATAAATTTTAGTATAGTTACAAGCCGAAGGTCTCTATACGTTACTGCTGCATTACATTGCTGACAGAATGCAGTGTTTTATAATCTAGAAATTGTAAGAAGGATGTAGCACACGCACTGTCGAGTCAAGTGCCAGTGGATTAGAGACCCGACGCAACAGAGTGCAGCGCGGGACAAGATGGACGGGTGCGGGAAGGATGCGGGAGATTAAAATGATTCACTGGACTCCCACAAAATAGAAAGATCTAAACATAAAATATCTAAATTTAGGCTAATACTGTGTGTTTGCAGCGTTGCACAATGCAGTGCTGAAATCTGTGTGATCACGAGTCCTCTCATTATAACACACAAATTGTAGACATTATGAAAGATTCATTATACATATATTTATTGTGTTATAACAGAGATTTGTGAGATCACTCTTTGCTGGCGTGCTGCCATGCCAAACCATGCAATCAGCAGACATTTGCTTTAGTTAAAAATAACAGTGTTCTGTGAATGTTGATGCTTTAATAACAAATATTTATCGGGAGCGTGTATTCTGGGGTTTCATAAATTTAATGGATAAAAAAGTAACGTAACTAGTAATCTAACTAATTACTAATTACTTTTGAGATAAAGTAATCAGAACAGTAACGTGATTACTTTTAAAAGGAGTAATCAGTGATCAGTAATTTCATTACATTTTCAGAGTAACTTGCCCAACACTGCTTCCTGGTCACTCCTCTCCTTGCAATTACATTAAATTGGAATTGAATAAAATGCGAATAATATATGTAATAAATCCTATAAAAGCAGTATGACTTGTGTGCTGGTCTTCTGAATTTATGTGATAGCTTTGTGTGAATCATTCAGAGAGGTTTTGTGAACCAGGTCTGTTGATTCTTTAAAAAAATTCAGTTCTATCGAATGATTCTATCATGAATGAGACAATGTTACTTCTCTCAACAGATGTCTAGATGTTTAGTAAATAACTGTTTGTCACTCAAAGCTATCATACTTCAGACTTGGTATAAAGTTCACAGGTCATATGGATTGCTTTTTGGAAACATTTATGGTGCTACTACAACTTTTTTTATGCTTGAAAGACTTGATGGTGAGTTCACCCATATTTTTGGGTGAACTATCCCTTTAAGCCTTGCATTTCTTTGGTCCATCAGTCTGATATATGATTTTTTAGCATATATCTACAGTTATAAATATTTTTTGGGTGCCAAATGAACATAAATATTCATTATTGTATGGTGTAAACCTGCATACTGCATCATTCAGAGACTCAGACTGCATTATGGTCATAACATACTGTGTCACAAATACATGGCTGTGTGCATTTGTAAATTCAATCAGACACAAGCACATGATGGCCTGCATAACTTAGACTATTGAGCACAAACACAATCTGACACTAATGCACCACATGCTCTAGTAGACCTGCAGCAATAATCTTGTACAAATGGTGAGCAATTTGAACTGTGAATACAAAAGCTTAAACAGAGCTGCTGGGTCTTATAACAAAATTTTATTGGTTTAGAAACTCATAATTACCCACATTAAAGGTGAAGTGTGTCATTCTTTCGATGTTAAAGCATTGCATCCCAGTTTAATGTGCACAGACAATTAAGCCATTTGTGTGTTTGTTTAAAGGGATAGTTCAACCAAAGACAACAATTTTGTCACCATTTATTTAACCTGTGGTGTAGAGCGTAAGGACATTTCATTTGGCTTTTGACATGAACAACCCAAATATTGTAAATAGCATCTATTGTTATTTGCACAACCCTTAATTTTAATCTGTAAAGTGTGGAGGGAGGATTTTAGGTTTGCTATTCATTTTTTGATACATCATCACCTTCCATTTGCTGAGATGAAAGGAGATTTTGTGCAATGAAGTGAAGTTCAATGATCATATGGACAAGCATTGATTTCAGTGATTGTGCTAATGTATTCTGAAGTATCATGATGCTGTGTTATTTCAAATGTCTGGCCATTTAATAAAACCATAAACTTCTGTTTGATTGAAGATAGATAGCATCTGTTCTGATAGAATTCAGCATGATGCTCAATGGTGGCAGAGTAACCCACCACCTTCCTGTTTTTGAAAGTTTTTGGCCATTGGTAAACCATCAAACCCATCAGATTAAAACAAGTTAGCATTTCTATTCAGAATCACGGAAGAATATCTCCATTCCCACCATCTGAATCTTCTAGAATCCACGCAGGCCTTCTCGCTGTGACCTTTCCTTTATGTTTGTGTTCTGTTTAGGTCAACCACTGTTAAATAGAAGAAAAGAGAAAAAGATCAGACAGGAGCAGGGCTTTCATCCACAAAGGTTCAGAATGCGAGAGAAGATCATGCGTTTGAATTGAACGAACAGTCCATTGATGGTTCCTGCCCATCTCGGCCTCTTTCTCATCCCTTAATCACCTCATCCATTGCTTTTCTTCTTCTTTTTTCCAGATTATCAAGGACCAGAAACTTTTTATCATCGTGGGTGGGATGTTGCTGATTGATTTGTGCATCCTCATATGCTGGCAGATCGTGGATCCCCTGAAGAGAACTGTGGAAGAGTACAGCCTGGAGGTGAGTCTGATTGCTTATTATTAATGTTGTATGTAACAATTCAGCAGAATTCCTCGACCGGGTCATAATGGTTAATCAATCCCAACTAAATCATAGTCACAGGGAGCTGGGATCATTGGGGAGTACATAGCAGCCAAGGTTTTATTACCATATACACTATTTTGGTTCAGGAAGTGAGACGTCCTGCCCCGCCCCCACATCCATGGCAGTTGGGGACGCGGGCCAGCTGGAATGTGGGACATTGGCACAATTCCTTGGAAAAACAGACACTTGGACGAGCCTGCCCCGTGCTGACAAACAGAGGGGGAAGTGTGTGATTGAGCAGGGCTTCAAAATAGGCTTGACATTTTGAGCGTCTGCTTGCTTTAGTTGTGTGCATTTGGTCATGTGCATTCATGGATTTTAGTCAGACAATTTTGGAAATTATTAGATGTGTTTAGCTGGAAGCAAAGCTAAAATGGACAATGCCAGGCCTGATTGTGTAGTGGATGGTTTTTAAAGTTACCTTGATTTGTGTTTTATAACTTAAAGAATTTTGTCATTATTTACTAATCTTCAAGTTGATCTAAACCCATGAAATTTTAGATAATATTTGAAAAACAAATTTCACCCCAAAAATTGCTGTTCATTTACATCCAAGATGTTGATGACTTATTGATTCAGTAGAGTGAACAGTAACGAATATTTATTTTTAGATGAAGCAGTGGTCCTTGGTCAGTGGCTTGCCATCTTTGAGAATAAAAAGGCATAGCATGGAACACTAAATTAATACCCATGGCTCCTGATGAATTATTGATGTCTTATGAAGCAATATAATCTGTGCAAGTAACTAAACATTGCATACAACAAGACAAGTTCAAACTGCCTTGTGAAGAGTTATGATCATTTTATATGATGAACAGATTTAATTTAGTCTTTTATTTACATATGTAAATGCAGAAGATCAAATATACATGTATGATGCACAAGAACCAATTAGGTTTGTTTTAGTGCATGACACATGCACTTCTCTTTTTATCATATGTGACCATGGACCACCAAACCAGTCTTAAGTGTCATTTTTTCTAAACTGAGATTTACATAACATCTGAAACCTGAATAAATACGCTTTCGATTGATATATGGTTTGTTAGGATCGGACAATATTTGGCAGAGATACAAATATTTGGAAATCTGGAATCTGTGGGTGCAAAAAATCTAAATACTGAGAAAATCACATTTAAAGTTGTCCAAATGAAGTTCTAAGCAATGCATATTACTAATCAAAAAAGTAGTTTTGATATATTTACGGTAGGAAATTTACAAAATATCTTCATGGAACATGATCTTTACTTTATATCATAATGATTTTTGGCATAAAAGAAAAATAGATATTTTTGACCTATACAATTCTTTTTCATCATACAGTATAATCTCAATATCAAGTGATCATATTTCTTCAGAAGACATGGATTAATCCATTTGAACAATAAAGATTAATTTTATGATGCCTTTCTGACCTTTTTGGACCTACTAAGTTTTGGTTACCTGGTTACCTCTCAGGTTTTTGTCTTATGGGTTTAGAATGAAATGAGGGTGAGTAAATGATAACAGAATGATTATTTTTGGGTGAACTATCCCTTCAAAGGCATGTTTTCAATGACATTCAACTTTCCATTTCATCTGTCTGTCTATTCCTGAGGTGTATGATCCCTGTTTTTAGTGTATTAGAGAGTAAAAGGTCTGGCGACTAACAGGCGATGTGGCTGAGTGGACTTTGCCATCACACCGATGGAATCATGGCTGCTGTCTCTCTGGAGAACTCTTGGCAGGAGATTAGCGCAGATTGATTGGTGCTAGGAAAGGGCCCATTAACTTTCCCATCACTCTAGGGTATTTAGACAAGCTTCTCCTTCCTCCTCTCTACTGTATATGTAGTTTATTTCTGGCCATAAGCATTTCTCAGAGGTCTAATGGTTGAGAATTGTATTTGACCATGTATTTGGGTTTAAAGTAAACCATTTAATTGGCATTCACAGGGACAGCAATTTTTAGCAATGAACAGTTTAAAAGTCATTCCTTTTCAATGAAAGTTAGCTGTCTGCCAGTATTTACCAGTGACTGTGGGGACAGTGATTTGTGGCCTGATATTGTTGAGTTGAGTATGAACAACTATTAGTAACGAGCAGCACAGCAATTTGGCGACCCGTTACCAGCTGAATCTCTGTTAGTGCCAACTCAACTTTATTTCTAATGTGATTTTGAAGAATCGCTGCATAACATTTGGCTCTGGAATAAACCATTGTTCACTGCTGCAGGACACTGAGTATGTGTTTACTTAAAATTAAGAAATGTCCGTGAGACTGGAGACAATTACAGTGGACAGTTTGTCAGGAACTTGAAACAGAAGAACGTAAACAGATCTGAGTGAAGCGGACAGCATTGATATGAGGCAAACTTCTGCGATAAGAGATACACAAACAGCTTTGCTGAAAACAGGCTCCATTTCAGCTCCCTCTGAAGAACGCAAAACTTTGCAGACATTTTTAGAAAGTAAAAAAAAAAAACACTGGGCCGTATGCCCTGCATAGAGCACTGTCATTATAAAAAATAAGAACTTGCAGATCATTTTTAAAGTTTTATACCTGTTCTTTATTAAAGTCTATGAGCGTGGTTGACATACTGTTGACATCCTCTGGTCTGGCGCTGCTCGAGTGGCTGCCTGTTGCGGCAGCTCCCGTTTCGTGTATTTGTTTCATACATTCTAAGTGTTGTTGATCGTTCTATCATTACAGTCGAATGGATATCTGGTTGAGTTGCCATTTTCTCTGCTTATTTTTGGCACTTATGATTTTTTTGCCGGGACACTTTGCTTATGGGCCTAAAGGTAACATCAGGCCTATTGTTTACCTTCGCGACCAGCTAATTGCGCTATCCAAGCCTTCTCTACTGCAGCCCGATGTCAGTTCCTCGATCCCAGTGGAACTGAAAAGAAGACGAAGGGGTTGTAGAGCCGGCGCCGTTCGGAGAATAAGAAGGAGGAAATATAAACCTTTTCTCCCCTCTATTGTAATGGGGAATGTGAGGTCCCTGGTAAATAAAATGGACGAGTTGAGCGCACTGACGAGGACACAGCGGGAGTATTGAGAGTGCAGTGTTATGTGCTTCACAGAGACATGGCTGCAGGAACATATTCCCGAGTCCAACACCACTGTCTCCGGCTTCCAGACGGTACGGGTGGACAGAGATCGCTGTCTGAGCGGTAAGAAGAAAGGAGGGGGGATTGCTGTATTTGTAAACAACAGATGGTGTAATCCTGGACATATTACGGTGAAGGAACGTTTCTGTAGCCCAGATATTGAACTGTTAGCTGTGAGTCTACGTCCATATTATCTGCCGAGGGAGTTTACTTGTGCAATCATTATGGTTGTTTACATTCCACCGTCAGCTGATGCTGACGCGGCGTGTGACGTTATCCATTCAGTCACCGCTGGATTACAAACAAAACACCCGAACGCTTTTATTGCAATCTCTGGAGATTTTAACCATACGTCTCTCTCTGCTACTCTCCCAACATTTCAGCAGTATGTGAACTGCCCCACCAGAAACAAAAATATTTTGGATTTATTGTATGCTAATGTTAAGGACTCATACTGCTCTGCAGCCCTTCCTCCTCTTGGAAGATCAGATCACAATCTGGTACTTCTTAACTCCACATATACACCAATTGTTCAAAGACAACCGGTTACTTATAGGACTGTGAGAAGATGGACACAGGAAGCAGATGAGGCTCTGCAAGGGTGTTTTGAATCCACAGACTGGGAGGTACTCTGTGATCCCTATGGAGATGACATAAGTTCCATGACGGATTGTATCACAGGGTATATTAATTTCTGTGTGGATACGGTCATACCCTATAGGAGAGTGAGATGTTTTCCTAACAACAAGCCATGGATAACCAGCGACCTAAAGGTGCTTCTGAATAGGAAGAAAAGAGCTTTTAGGCAGGGGGACAGAGAATTAATGAAGACTGTACAGAGGGAGTTGAAAGTGAGCCTGAGAGTTGGCATGGAGGTGTATAGGAAGAAACTGGAAAACAAGCTCCAGCAAAACAACTCAAGGGATGTATGGGCGGGAATGAAGACTATCACAGGGTTTAAGGTGACTGGTAACCAGGCTGAGGGAGGCCGGGATATGGCTAATGAGCTGAATGTGTTTTTCAATAGGTTCAGCTCACCCCTAGCCTCCCATGCAGCCTGTCAAATTGGACACACATCACCCCTTGCTCTTCAGCTGCATCCTTCTCCCCCCTCCCTCCTATGTACTTTCCCCTCTCACACCTCCTCAAAGATCAAAATTGGTGATTCACATGGTGCCACCTCCACCCACCCTTCAACATCATCATCTATCTTCATTGCTGAGAACACCATGCCATCCTCTATCCCTCCCACCCCCCTGTATGTCTCTAGCTGTCAGGTTAAGAGGCAGCTGGTGAAACTGCATCAGAACAAAGCCCCGGGACCGGATGGTATTAGCCCCAGAGTCCTGAAGGTATGTGCTAACCAGCTATGTGGGATTTTACAACACCTTTTTAACCTCAGTCTGAGTCTGGCGAAAGTTCCACTAATGTGGAAAACAACTTGCCTTGTTCCAGTGGCTAAGAGGTCTGCTCCGTCTGTTCTCAATGACTATAGACCGGTTGCTTTAACCTCACACATTATGAAAGTTCTAGAGAGACTGGTTCAGGCCCATCTGAGACCACAAGTTACTGCCTTCATTGATCCACTGCAGTTTGCCTACTGCCCTGGGGTGGGTGTGGAGGATTCTATCATCTACTTGCTTCAGCGAGCTCACTCTCACCTGGACAGAGCTGGCAGCATGGTGAGGATCATGTTCTTTGACTTTTCCAGTGCGTTTAACACGATCCAACCGTCATTGCTGCGTGAGAAGCTTCAAGTGATGCAGGTGGACACCTCCACAATTTCCTGGATTATAGACTACCTGACATGCAGACCTCAGTTTGTGCGACTAAGGGGTGGTGTGTCTGAACGAGTGGTCAGCAGTACAGGAACACCACAGGGGACTGTTCTCTCGCCATTTCTCTTCACGTTGTACACATCAGATTTCCAACACAACTCAGAGTCCTGTCATCTTCAAAAATACTCAGATGACTCTGCAGTTGTTGGGTATATTAACGGTGGAGATGAGACTGGGTACAGAGATTTGGTTTATCGCTTTGTGTCGTGGTGTGGGATAAACCACCTTCTCTTAAACGTGACTAAGACAAAAGAGATGGTGGTGGACTTTAGAAGGACCAGGAAAACAACATTAAAACCCATTTACCTGCATGGAGAGGAGGTGGAGGTGGTTGATCATTTTAAATATTTGGGTGTGTACCTCGATAACAGACTGGATTGGAAACGCAACTCTGAGGCCATCTTCAAGAAGGGCCAGAGCAGACTCTATTTCTTGAGGAAGCTCAAGTCTTTTAATGTATGCAACAAGATGTTGTATATGTTTTATCAGTCTGTCGTCGAAAGTGCAATATTCTTTGCAGTCATCTGCTGGGGCAGCTGCATCAGAGGCAGTGACAGTAAGAGACTAAATAAACTAATAAAGAAGGCTGGCTCTGTGCTGGGGTTTGCTCTGGAACCTATGGAGTTGGTTGTGGAGGAAAAGATGTTGAAGAAACTATTTAACATCATGGACAACACATCACATCCGCTGCACAACTTGGTGGTTGGGCAGAAGAGTGTTTTCAGCTGGAGACTACGGCAACTCTGCTGTAGCAAGGACCGGTACAGAAAGTCATTCCTACCCACTGCAATAACAATATATAACAGATCTTCTCTGGGTAGATAAGAGATTATGGACATTAATGACAGAATAGAGAATAACACATGAATATATGGTATATGATATTTAAACTGCACATCTTGTGTAACTATTTTATTTTATTTATTTATTATTATTATTAAGGATTTTTATACAGTATAGGTCAATGTATGTTATATGTAATATGTCTGGTATGTATTGTAATTTGCTGCTGTGACATCACAATTTCCCCTTGGGGATTATTAAAGTCTTTATATTCTATTCTATTCTATTCTACAAAGGCAAAAGACCTTAACTCACTAGTGTTAAACTGAGAAAAATGACTTTAAAGTTTTTTACTTGTCCAGCCAAATTAATTATATGTAGGACACTGGAAATTTGACAATTTGATGTTTTAGTAATGAAAATAATTGTAAACTCAAACTTTGAAGTTAATGTACTCAGCCTTTGCATTGTCTGCAAAATATGAGAAATCACACCAAGGCAAAAGGCAGTAACTTCCTCATTATCAATATTTGGTTATACCTTAGGCATTGCTGCCAAGGTATCTAGTCTTTACAGTGCTTTGTTAAAGGGATAGTTCACTTTCAAATTAAATTTTGATATGTTTTAGCTTACCTCAAGGACATCCAAGATGTAGTTCCCTTTCGAAAGCTACTCTCGATGCTGCGCTCAATAGCGCTAATGAGAACATTCTTTGTTCGACCGGTTGTGAAGCACGTGTGTCAAACACGCCAAGAATTGGCTTACATAACCTCGGCAGGTGACGTCACTGATAACGTGCACCTGCAGGTTATAAATAGACGTGAAACGGAAACATCCTCAGGTTTTCTTTGTCTTCAGAGACCGCATTGTGTGTGTGTGTGTCACGCTGATGAAAGTATTAGTTTAAAAGAAAGTATTTTGAGAGTTATAAAAAGAAAAAAGGGAGAAAGAAAGTTCTAACTATTCTTGCTGATTCCATATGAGATGTGTGCCTCGCTCTCCATGGCCGATCTCTGAAGAGAAATCGCATGTTTATTGTTTAAAAAAAAAAAAATGGCTGCTTTTGCGTTCTAGAGTGGCAGTTGTAAGCACCGCGGTTCATTTCCTATCCGCGCTATGCTCTTTGCTCTCACGAGGAACGAGCTGCTTCCCACTCATTAAGATCGCGCTCCGATCTGGAGGATCAGACGGTTCTCGCGCCCAGCTCCGAAGCGTGCCCAAGCACTTCTTCGGATTGGGCAGAGGCTGCTGTAGCTCTAGCTTCTGTTGAAATGGACATTGAGAGTGCTCTCTCCTAGCGCTCCTCTCGCGATTATAAGGACATGAGGAGTTACTAGGTAGTGACTCGTGCAGTGACCAGATTAAAGCCTTAAAATTAGATTTTGTATATTATGATTTCAAAGGTGAGAGAGACGCTAGCTGCTATCTCTCCCCTATTGGAGCAACATCATTTAAATAAAAATATAAATAAATGATGATGAAAATGATGATGATTATGATGATGAAAAATATATATATAAAATATATATATATATGAAAGGACAGCAATTGTTTCCTGCCAAGCCACGTACTGCAGCAGCATCTGCACTTGGATGGAACACATTTCATGCTGTGGGTCAGACTAGTACTGCCCTGCACAACATAGGTTCTGCAGGCGTATCAGGCTGATTAAAATAAATAAAGAAATAAGTCTGAGTGCCAGGAGGAGACCTTTAATATGTTTCTCACTCACTGTGCTCAAGTGTCGGGGCTGTCAAGAAATAAATAAATAAACAGTCCCGACTCGATCCAGCTCCTCTGGGGTAGGAGGTTCACAGAGAGTGTGGCGAGTTGTGCGCCCCCTCATAAGACTGGGGAGCAGCTTGTAGCACTTGGCAGCCGCAGATGGAGCTGGACTTAAGTACAGTCATTACGACCAAAGCAAGGGCCTTAAGCTGTGCCCAGGACAAAGGGTGTGTCCCCTCAGGGGACCCTTAGGGGATCACTGAACAACCTCCGCCACCACCGGTGTTTCGGGGGGCAGTGGCCTCCAGTAAAATGATACATGCTCTGTTGCTTCCTGCCACGTTTCAGGACACCCCCCCCCCCCCCCAACAAACAAAGTGTCACAATTAAGTGCTCTTTTTGGAGAAGCTGGCAGCGTGGAAGCTACTGCCAAATATCTCCCCATGAGTCAAAAGAAATGGAGTGAAGGGCTACGGGATTCAGTTTGCACATCGTCTTCTGCGTTTCAACAGCGTGGTCTCCACCTCTGTGAAACCGGCACTTGCATATCTGTTGACACAGGAATCACAGACTCTGCTGGTCAAAGGGGCCATAGAATGTGTTCCCCTGCCAGACAGAGAGTCAGGCTACTACAGTCTGTATTTCTTGATTCCCAAGAAAGACGGGGGGCTGCGTCCAATCACAGATCTATGGACGTGTATTTTCATTTTGAAATATTGCCACAACTTAGGAGGTTCCTGAGGTTCGCTTTCGGGGGGAAAGCTTACCAGTCTCAGGTTCTTCCATTCGGCCTAGCTTTGTTATCCCGCACTTATACGAAATTCATGGATGCAGCTCTGGCTCCTCTACGACTCCAGTGCATCCACATTTAAAATGTATATAAACGACTGGCTGAATCTGACCCAGTCTCAAGGGCTTGCGCTTCGACATCAGCATGTCGTCCTAGTTCATCTCGAATCTCTGGGGTTGAGACTCAACGGCAAGAAAAGCGTTCTCTCTCCGGCTCAGAGGACAACGTATTTGGGTGTGGTATGGGATTTGATCATAATGCAGGCACAGCTGTCTCCTGCATGCATCAAATCCATTCTAAACACCCTAAAGAACATCAAGCTAGGCCAGAAAGTCACTGTTCATCACTTTCAGAAGGTTTTAGGTCTCATGGCAGCTGCATCCACGGTAATACCTTTGGGCCTCCTGCACATGAGACCGTTTCAGTTGTGGCTCAGAGCCAGGGGATTTCATCCAAGGGCCAATCCCCAGTGGCAATTAAGGGTTACGCGCCAGGGGCTTCGTACCCTATCTATGTGGTTCAGACCCCGGTCTCTGACTTTGGGTCCCACTCTAGGTCCGTGTTGTCATCGCAAGATGCTAATGACAGACGCTTCCCTCATGGGCTGGGGAGCGGCCTTAGTTGGCTGTCCAGCCCAAGGGATCTGGAGAGGTCATCTTCTCGAATTGGCACATCAATTGCCTCGAAATGAAGACTGTATTTCTGGCCCTGAAATACTTCCTCCAGCAGTTGAGAGGCTACCATGTCCTAGTGCGGGTGGACAACACATCTGTAGACTCTTAAATGAATCGCCAGAGCAGACTGCAGTCGCGCCGCTCGAATGAGTTAGCGCACCAGGTTCTGCTTTGGGCACAGGACAAGTTCCTGTCCCTCAGGGCGATTTACATTCCTGGGCATATGAATGTGGGAGTAGACTTGCTGTCCAGACAAGCTGTGAAACACGGGAAATGGAAACTCCACCCCTAAGTAGTCAAATCTGGGAAAGATTCAAGTAGCAGAAGTGGACCTCTGTGCTTCACAGGAGATGACACAATGTCCCCTCTACATCTCTTTGACTCATCCAGCTCCCCTGGGTCTGGACGCTATGGCCCATGCGTGGCCAAGACTGCGTCTTTATGCCTTTTCTCCGATTGCTCTGCTCCCGGGAGTCCTGGCCAAGGTCCGTCGACAGGGGTCTCGCCTCTTACTGATAGCGTCCCGTTGGCCGACCGGAGTTTGGTTCCCAGATCTAATATCCCTCCTCGATGGCTCGCCTTGGGCGATTCCAGTCAGGAGAGATCTTCTCTCTCAGGCACAGGGGACAGTATTTCATCCCCGGCCTGAGCTCTGGAACCTTCACGTCTGGCCCCTGAGGGGACCAACCACAGATGCTGGCCTTCCAGCCACAGTAATAGAGACTATTCTAAGTGCTAGGACTCCCTCCACTAAAAGAACTTATGCCCTCATATGGAGTGTTTTTGAGGGCTGGTGCATGACACACCATGCAGACCCAGCTCACTGCCAAATTGTTTCAGTACTGGAATTTCTGCAAGAGAAATTGTCCTCAGGCACAGGCTCTAGTACTCTCAGAACCTATGTGGCCGCTATTTCGGCTTGCCACATTCTGATTGATGGGGTTTCTGTTGGAAAGCACCCTCTAGTCGCCCACTTCATTCGTGGGGCTAAGCGGTTGAGGCCACCCACTAGAGCTACGGTCCCTTCATGGGATTTAGCCATAGTGCTCGAAGGGTTGGCCTTCCCCCCCATTCGAACCATTAGAATCAGCGCCTGCCAGGCTTCTGACTCTAAAGATTGTTTTTCTTATGGGCGTTACATCTCTAAGGAGAATTCGGGATTTACAGGCTTTGTCAGTCCTGCCATCCTGTTCCGATTTTGCCCCTAGGTGAGTCAAAGCTATTTTGCATCCTCACCCTAACTATCTTCCAAAAGTTCCTTTCTCGACCATACATCCGGTCATTCTCGAAGCTTTCTGTCCTCCGCCATTCACGACACCGGAGCAGCAAAGACTTCACTTACTGTGTCCAGTACGTGCTCTTCAGACTTACGTCCACCGCACTAGCCAGTGGCATAAGTCAGAGCAACGTTTCATATGCCATGGGGGCCGCAACCGGGGGGGGGGGGGCTGCCTCCAGGCAAACAGTTTCACATTGGGTGAGGGATGTTCCTGCTCAAGTGTGTGATGCGGCAGGTTGGTCCTCTCCGCACACATTTGTCAGGTTCTATAGTTTGGATGTCCATCCTACTAATTTCCAAAGTCTTCTGTCCTCCGCCATTTACAACACCGGAGCAGAAGAGACTTCACTTACTGTGTCCAGTATGTGCTCTTCAGATTTACTTCCACCGCACTAGCCAGTGGCGTAAGTCAGAGCAGCTTTTCATATGCCGTGGGGGCCGCAGTCAGGGGTGCGGCTGCCACCAGGCAAACAGTTTCACATTGGGTGAGGGTTGCTATTGCCCTAGCCTACGAGGCGCGTGGTCAAACTTCGCCTCTAGGAGTTAGTGCCCATTCAACCAGTTGGGTTGCATCTTCAATGGCTTGAGCAAGAGGTGCGCCCTTGCAGCAAGTGTGTGATGCGGCAGGTTGGTCCTTTCCGCAGACATTTGTCAGATTCTATAGTTTGGATGTCGATGCTACTCCGGGCTCCCATGCCCTTGAGTCCACATCCCAGAGTCATGTCTGAGACCTCTTCGATGTTTGTGCACACATACTACACAGCCTTGGGGGTCCAGACACTTACAGTGTGGCGGCGTTGGTATTCTCGTTCCCATTAGCGCTATTGAGCGCAGCATCGAGAGTAGCTTTTGAAAGGGAACGTCTCGGGTTACTTGACTGTAACCCTGTTCCCTGAAAAAGCGGGAACGAGATGCTGCGCCTCAATGCCACACTGTCGACGTGTCCGGACGTCTCTTCAGACAAAGGGGTAACCTGAGGATGTTTCCGTTTCACGTCTATTTATAACCTGCAGGTGCACGTTATCAGTGACGTCACCTGCCGAGGTTATGTAAGCCAATTCTTGGCATGTTTGACACACGTGCTTCACAACCGGTCGAACAAAGAATGTTCTCATTAGCGCTATTGAGCGCAGCATCTCGTTCCCGCTTTTTCAGGGAACAGGGTTACAGTCAAGTAACCCGAGATGGTTTCTTTGTTTCCTCAGTATTTCCCATTTTGATATTTTTAGGTCCAACCGTTCTTGTCTGTGACTCACATAATGGATGTCTATGGTCACCACCTCAAAGAGCATGCACAGAGGAGTCAAAATTAAACAATTCCCCATCATAAGTACACATTGATGACCTAATACAAGAAACGAGCGGTTTGTGTAAGAAAACGAACAGTATTTATATATTTTTTACCTTTTGTACACAACTACGTCCAACTGATCTGAGTTCGCGAGTGCTTCCTGATATGACGTGCGTGCGCGCTCTGGCTTTAGTCTGTGCAAGCGCGTAAAGCCCCGGATGTGATGTCTCGAGCATGCACATCACTCATTGTTTACCACACGCTACGCTTTCAATCTGCACTGTCTGAAATATAATGCAGTAATTGTAATAAATTAATGTTTATAATGCACCCTATAATCGTTGTGTTTATAATAAAAATACAACACATTACTCACTCTATTGACAGCGTGCCATTGGGTCCCTCTGGCATTGGACGTCGCCTCCAGTTTATACGTGGCAAACTAAACACAACGTGCAAAACGCTGCGTCTCGACAGTGGAGAAAAATCAGGATCTTCAGTCAGGCAGGCGTGTGATGTGATACTGTCAATGTCCTCTCGTCATCTTGTAGTTGTTCCATTCGTGACAACATATGCTCTCTACTTCTGTTGGCATCTCACAACACTTGCTACTAAAACACCACCAATTTTGAAGAGATCTCTGTCTCTGAGGCTTGAAGACGTGCTGCTGCAGCGGATCGCTCCTGAGTACTTGGTCTGTGTATTCTGTTTCAAATAAATATGGTTGTGAAAAAAATTCAACGTTGTCTATGGATATATTGAAATCGTCTTCCATTGCAATTTCCTGTACGTCTAAATATGTTTAGATCTTCACAGTGAAAGGTAATACTTCCGAAATCTGTGTAAACCATAGGCAGTAAGTGTAAACAATGAGTGATGTACACGCGCGAGAGATCGCTTCCGGCGCTTTCTGCGCTTGCGCAGACTAAAGCCAGAGCGCGCGCGCACGTCACATCGGGAAGCACTCGCAAACTCAGATCAGTTGGACGTGGTTGTGTACAAGAGGTAAAAACGATATAAATACTATTCGTTTTCTTACACAATCCGCTCGTTTCGTGTCTTAGGTCATCAATGTGTACTTACGATGGGGAATTGTTTAATTTTGACTCCTCTGTGCATGCTCTTTGAGGTGGTGACCATAGACATCCATTATGTGAGACACAGACAAGAACGGTTGGACCTAAAAATATCAAAATGGGAAATACTGAGGAAACAGAGAAACCTACATCTTGGATGTCCTTGAGGTAAGCTAAAACATACCAAAATTTAATTTGAAAATGAACTATCCCTTTAAATGGAGCTGTTTGGTAGATCGCGATCTATCTAATTCATTTGTCTACACCCTAATTAAAATGCAGCTGACTTTAATGGACAGTAAAAAGACAGAACACTGTATAACTCCAAACCGACACGTTTTGTCTTTGCACGGCAGTATAGCAGTACCCTGCAGTGTGACAGTGTTTCTCGAGCAGCAAATCAGCATATTAGAATGATTTCTAAAGGATCAAGTGACACTGAAGACTAGTGTAATGATGCTGAAAATTCAGCTTTAACATCCCAGAAATAAATTACATTTTAAAATATATTAAAATGCAAAACAGTTATTTTCAATATCTGTGTTTATGATCAAATAAATGCAGCCTCAATCAGCAAAAGACACTTTTTTCAAAAACATTAAGAAATCACATAAATCTCTAGATCTGTGAAGCCTCAAAATAGCAGTAGAACTGATTTTAAATTATGAGGTAAATGTTATTTGTCAGCTACCTACAAACAGAAGATTCAGTGCAAAGGAGCTTTTCAGATCATAAATAGCTTGCCAAACAAACAAAAAACATTTTCTTCCCTAATGGATATTGGCATGTGTTCTAGAATAGAGAGGGATTGTGAGCCCAGGTTAACATGGATCTTGAGTGTTCCTCTGGTCTGATGAAGGACAAAATGTGGAGGGGCTGATTAGCATTCAGCAGGTTTCTCCTGCAACGCTCACCGTTCTCGCTCCTGTTCTCGTGTCGATGCTGCACAGTCTGCCTGCACACAGTATTGCAGTGTGGCATTGCCATGGCAACAGTCAAGGTTTCTGACACCCATAAACCAGTGCTGTCACTGCTGATCCCCAAGACAAAAATACAGGGAAAGGTTTTGGACATGCGCTGTAATGACGGGTACCTCGAAATACAAACACTTGATGACATGCAAAGTATGCAGAATGTGTCTAATATATTCAGTGTATCTTGAACAAACTAAATGAAAAATAACTTAGAAATAGATTAATATGCTCCTATTCTCATAATCCAAGGAATAAAATTATTTTAACTCTAATGGTGAATTCACGAAACAGTTGCGACTTTAGTGTGCAGTATTCCAGCGCAAAAATCAACTTCTTATTACAATTACCACCCACAATACAGTTAACCAGTGCTGAAATATTGCTGCACTATGAATATTTAAATTAAGTCATTGTCATTTTTTTTAGCACAAATATACCTGCTTTCTATGTAAATTTGACTCATTATAGTACCTTATCCACAAAAGTCAGTTCTATTTACCCACTGTAATTAATGGTGAGCTATTCCTGCCAGTAGAAAGTAAACTGAATACTATTTAAAAGAGACATTTGTGTACATTTTCTATCAATCATGGCAACAGTAATCCATTAAAATATGATGATGGATGAAATGGTGAAGAAAAGCATTATAACATGATGTGTGTCCAGATTTCTGAAGACAGAAAAACTCAGGAACACTCTCATTTATTGCTGCTCAGTCTTCCTGAGTGAAAGTTAGCCGTCTGTCAAATTGTCTGAAGTGTTCAAATCCCAGTTTTCTCACTCTCTGTGTCAGACTGAGGACAGGCAGACAGCCATGAGTCACCAGGTCTTTTCATGTGCAAATGCTTATTTTAAGAGGAACCTTTAATATGGGAAATAATTGGTCTAAACTTGAGCTTCCATTATAGAGTGACTTAGATAGAGGTCTGGAGTGTGGCGGGGTCCGCTCTTGACTGTACAGCTGGATCCACTTTGTTGGCAGGGGATCCATTGCATAGGCTCACTTATTCTAGCACTTTTGGGGTCATTTGATTGGCTTCTGGTCATTTTATGTTGAAATAATGACCTTATATCTATTAAATCAGTTAGTCTCAGTGGTTGGTTTTGCTTTTATGAACCACATTTTACATGAAACATCAAGTGCCTCAAATACTAGAATTGTAAAAAAGTAAAAAAAAGATAAGTAGCTTTAAAAACAATATTATCCAGTTATTTATCTTTTATTTTTTTTACATTTATTTAAAATTAATAAGAAATTATGTTTTATTAACAAATTTCGGGAGGAGCACACGCAGAAATTAACACGGTCAATTCATCATCAGTAATCACATCCATCTAGCCAATCTATCCAATCAACGCAAGAGAAAACCCCTATAAATAATCAAAGCAGTCCTACCTTCATTATTTCTAGTCTTTCAGCATTCGTGCAAAGTAAATATCTTTAGCAACAGTGTGGAAGTGAATAGCTGCAAAATTAACGTTATTGGTATAAACATGTCTATTGGTACAAATGCATTACAAGACTAAACATGATTAATCGTTTTCAAAAGCCTCCGTTTCCACAGTCCATACTACGTGAAAACAGCATTTTCAAATTTATCCTCTCTGGAGAGCATCTAAAAAGGCAGGAAGGCCAAAATGAAAGGAAAGAAGGATTTTCAATGGAATTGTATTAATGTGGACAAGGCTTGAGGAATTGCCAAATCTAGTAGTGAATGCTTCCACAGAAGCCAAATTCTCTTCTTAGCTACTGCCGCAACAAACCTGTACCAAAGGATGTCCAGCACCCCTCTGACATTAAGCCTTGCTTTTTGGGGGTTGCAAATGTTTGTATCTGGCTGCTGTCCTGTTCTAATTGCATTTTTGGGGGAGTGCTTGGGTCCGAGCTAAACACCCAGCTCGGACCCCTTTCCCCGGACAGGGGGAGGTCCCCGGACTCGGGAGTAAGTACCAAGCTTGGAGCCCTCTCCCCAGTCAGCATGCCAAATATGTATAACCCTTAACTCTGTTTATTATATGTAAGTGTGAACTCGTGAAGTGATTTTTTTTTTTACAAATTTCGGGAGGAGCACGCGCAGATAATTAACACGGCCAATTCATCATCAGTAATCACATCCATCTATATAATCTAATCAGCGCAAGAGAGAACCCCTATAAATAATCAAAGCAGTATTTTTTTTTTTTTACATTCATTCTTTAAATACCAGTGGTTTAATTTATTGAACAAACCATACCACATTTTAACTTACTTAGTAAGACATTTAAAGGGATAGTTCAATCAAAAATGAAGCTTCTGTCATTAATTACTCACCTATATGTCATTTCAAACCTGTAAGGCCTTTGTTCAATCCAAGAGCTTTCTGATCCTCCATAGACAGCAAAGCAACTGACACTTTCAAGACCCAGAAAGGTAGTAAGGACATCATTAAAATAGACCATGTGACAAATGAGAAAATGTGCCAAAAGTTTGGGGATTTGAGGTTTAACTATCAATTTGGGGACATGTGTTGTCAAAAATGTGATGAGAAAAGCAAAAGGAAACAAAATCAACTCAATGTTTTTATTTGCATAGTCAGGGCTCTCGGGCAGGTCGTCTTTTTTATTTCCTTTTTTTCTTTATGCTATTTATGCTATTTTCTCTGCTTTTCTCTTAATGAGTTACCACATACATTATGTATCTGTAAAGCTATCAGTAGTGTGGGGGAGCCACTGTATGTTTTATGTACCCTTGAACAACATCCTATTATTCCCTTTTGTTTAAGAATGTCTCTGTAGAGCTCGTAATGCAGAGATAAAAAAAAAAACCATCTGTCTATTTGTGTTTTTGTGTATGATGTGTTTGGACAGAAGTGTGTGTGTGTGTGTGTGTGTGTGTGTGTGTGTGTGTGTGTGTGTGTGTGTGTGTTCTCAATAATCTGAAAGGTAGTACTCTTTATGTTAAACGGCTGTGGTTTGTGCAGGAATCAATGGCTCAATAAAACAAACTCAAATGGGTCATTTCAGGCTGAAAAGCCACCCACCTCACTCCTCAATTGATCATGTGTGAGGAGCAGCAGGGAAAACTTTGCTTTCAGGAGCAATGGGATCATGTGGACATGGAGATTGTCTGCTGTACCCATCAGTCATTTCAGCAGGAGCTGGTTGAGGCTCTGTTTATGGTGCCAAAGATGCTAACAGTAGTTGTAGTAGACAGGAGATGATTGATGGCAGTTTATTGAGTGTATATGTAACATAATCCTAAATGTGTCTTTGTTGAATGTTTAATGCGACAGGTCCTATTAGATGCATGTGTTTTGGGGCCTTACCGCTAAGCTTTAAGAAATCCAGTTTTCTCCTCATGATCCAAGAAAGTGTCTCTCTTTCTACATTTCCCTTAAATCATTCTGTCTTTCCCATTGTCTCTTGCATTCATGTGGTCTGGATAAGCAGACTCTGTCTCTTGGCTCACTGTTGCTATGCGACTGCTGATGCATGAGCATGAGGCAGATGCAATTTAGCAATTAGAGGCTTTCTAAATTAAAGATGGTGTCAAGGGTTCCTGTGCTTAGAAAGCAACACTGTCCATCAGGGCCATCTGATCTACAGATTGTTAAGGGCCTGAGACCCCTGCCACCAAAGATGACATTGTTTATGCAGCTACTTCAAGAGATTTGGAGCTCTTTAAAGCCCATATATTATGCACTGACATGCCAATGTGTAGAATTCAGGTCAGTTTGGCCCCTCTTGATATCTCAATGGCAAAACGAAGTCCAGTTTTTCTCAGTTCACATTAGAAGTTTTGGTATTATTTAAAGGATAACTGCATACTTTATTATGCTCACCAAGGCTGCATTTATTTGATAAAAAATACAGTAAAAACTGTAATATTGTGAAATATTATTACAATTTAATATAACTGTTTTGTATTTACATTTTAATTTATTTCTGTGATGGTAAAGCTGAATTTTTAGCAGCAATTACTCCAGTCTTCAGTTTCACATGGTCCTTCAGAAATCATTGTCTTTTTCATTTCTTAAAAACATGGTGAATTAAATTGCAGAGAATTAAGTAAAATTTTCTTACCCCAGTTGTTCTTTCACTCATTTTAGCGAGGTTTATGCTTAAAAAACGAATTCTGTGAATATTTTGCTTCTTATTTTCTTGTTTTATGATTGTAGAAAACAAGATGAAAATTCTGACTTGAGAAAATGATTTTATTCAATGTTATCTAGAAATTGGCATGAGTACTCAAGCAATTTAAAACAGAACCAGTGATCATGAAATAATCATGAAAACAATGATCTTTCATGATCACACATGATGCAACAAAATGGAACAGAATGCATGGTTTTTAAAATTCACAGTGAACCTTCCCAAAAGACAAAGTATGATGCCTTATGTTTGGAGTTCTTTTATAAGAGCCATTTAATGATCAATCTATGAGATACTGAAAAAAAAACCAGCAAGACACGATTCAGACGTCTCAAGTCTTATTGCTACCATACTCAAAATGTTAAAAAATAAAACAAATAAAATAATCAGCAATCTTGAAGAATACTGTGAACTCCTTACTCTGTCTGTCTCTCCTTCTCTTGCTCTCTTCGGGTCTTGAACAGACACACTCAATCACAGCCCCAGACAGATCCATTACACTCAGCACTACAGCTCCTCACAAAGAAGAAAATCCATTAGTGTGTGTGTGTGTTGAGAATGAGAGAGCGAACATGAGGGCATGTAATAGAAAAAAAGATAGAGAGAAAAACGCACAGCTGCAATATCTCTGTGTCCTCCATGTGCCTCTCTTACAGCTGTTTTTAAGCAGTGTCATCACACAGATGCATGTTTCTCTGTGTCTTTGTGTATGTGTGTGTGTATGTGTGTGTGTGTGTGTGGGCATGCATACTGTTTAGCAGTTCTTAGCAGGCAGTAATTAACATAGTCCTTGTATAGTCTCCATAGTTTCACAGATAAATCACAAAAAGTAGATTCCTTCATTCCTTTAATAGATTAATATACTGTAGCATTTCCAAAACATCATAGTAAATATCATAATTCTGGGGATCCAAATTCATCCCAATCCACCCACTAATCACTATCCATAAAAATAATTTTTTTGTAACATGTCAAAACATTAAGTAATGAAATTATAGTTTATTATTTTTAAATACATTTTTATATCATTTTTATATAATTTTGGTAAAAACTATTCATAATATAACAATTCCGTAATAAACAAATGAAATAAACGAAATCGCTTAATTTCAGGTCAGAGATGACTGAAAGACTTAAGTTCAGTGAGTCAGATGGTAATTCAATAATTGTTCTAATTGGTTCAGTCAGTTAATTCAGTGAAGGATTCGTCAGACTGATTCAAACTAATAACATGTTAGTTTCTCTGAGTCTTTTACTACGGTTATTCAATAACCGTTCTTATGGATTCAGTTCAGCAAAGAGTTCCTCAACATATGACTCAAGTAATTTATTAGGAGAACTGACTCATCTCTTCATGAATAACTACAAGTATGTCTTTACATTACATCATGGCATCCAGATGGCAACTCACAACTTTTGGAAAATACAGTTTATTTTGCTGTGGTGCTGATTTATGTGAAGTTATGAAACTTTGCCTATGGGCCTGTTAAAGACAAATGATTGTCACAGGTGGGTCTTTCAGCACTAATATTAAGGAAGCGTTGAGTAAATGTGTGTTTATAATTAAAAACAAAATGTTAAAATAATGGCATGGGGTTCTGATGACATGCATATGGGGCAGATGGACCGGCTTTTCATTAGCGAGTGGCAAAGCAAGGGCAGCAGTATGAGCTGCATTCTGCTCCCTCATGTGCACATCTTTCTTGCTTTATCAGCAGTGTGATGGCAGGGTGCATACAGATGCTGGGGCACACAGTAGCACTGATTACTTGATTCCTTGAGGAGATGCTTTTCTCTCCATGTCCTGTGGGGGATCTCATCCGTTAACTCACCTGCTACAGATATGCACTCTATTGAGCTAGATGGAATGTAGCAATGGTGTCATGGCTGGTCAACATCACACTGTTGCATATGACACAGATCACCCTACCCTGTCCCCTGAGGCATCCGGGACTCCACAGCCTTGAGGCTCAGCTAATTAAACCCTCGGCGGTGGCAAGGGAGCTGGCTGGGTGCCAACCCACCTGGGCATAATGACGCACACAGCTGGTGACACGAACCAGAGAGCAGCTCTCATATGATCTGCCCTCTTTGAATCACAGAGGCTCTTATAAAAAAAGTGTTTGCTCATGGTCGCCTTAGTCACTGCCGGCCACCGTCTCTTGTGCCCAGTGCTGCAACAAAGACACTTTGGTATTCATCCATACATCATGTGATTGCAAATAACAGTGGTAGTGTTGAAGTGTGGGTGTTGGTTTATTTGGCTACTATCAGGGTGATGAATGGGACGTCAGGTTGATTTGTGATCCTGTCTGCTGCATCGTCTGATTATATTTGCTTTGGATTTGGAAACAGTACTCACTTCTTTTGAAGTGGCAGTCTGGGTAAGAGGTTTTGTACAGGACTTGGATGCAGACCTTGGGGTTTTATTGCTCTGATTTGTGGCCGTAATCCGAGCTTCATAATTGGTAGCCTTGAAATGAAGTGATATTCTTGAAATGCCATTATTAGTGGTGCTTGCTAAGGCACGCTATACACTAACCCTAAGTATTAAACATTGGCATGGAACTCATCCCGTCTCACGTTTGTTCACCAGACATAGATGATATCTTGTATCAGGGGTTTTGTTGTGCTGTTACTTTTCAAAGCGTTTGACCTTATGATTTTCACATGGCAGATCATAAAAGAGGCTAAATATCCAATGAACCTATACATTGTCTCTATTGGACAGTGGCCTTCAAGAACTGAAGTTGGAGAGTCTTGTCATAAGAAAGCATGCATTCAGAAACAGCCTTGCATCATGGTTGCAGGTTTTGCATTTTTTACTGAAAACACTATATACTAATGCAGTTTAATTATACAATGCACTGTCCAAGAAACAGAAAATGGAAATTTGCTTCTCAGACACACTCATAATCTGTTGGCAGCTGTGAGAGGAATGTGTGTTTCTTTGTGCCCCACAGTTCATTACATTTAAGAGGCCTTAAGACTCAGATGTGTGCAGTGGCGGCTGGTGCTTATCCAGAGTGGAGAAGCACAGGTGTCGCTTATCAGTTGAATTTAGTTGCTCCCAAAAGTCGCTTCTTAAACTGCTTCTAAACAGTTCTTATTGAAAATTATTGACCAGACTCAGAAATGCAGTATTTACAAATGCTGCCAGGCAAGAGACAAGATTATGAATGCAGGCTAAATGTTACTGCAGCCATATCACCAAGCGATCTGAACGACTGATGAACGACTGAATTCAAGCAGTTTTTATTTGTTGTTTTCATTGGTGGCACATGCTGAAATTCACAACATCACTCTTGTTTGTGGGATTTTGCATAAAGGTGATGTATGTAATTTTTTTTTACTGTATTAATGCACAGAAATGCCAGATAGTTTGCAGATATATAAGAAACATGCTAAATTCACATACTTGTTTCTCTGAAAAATAACACTACTGGGAGTTATTTTAATTCTAAGTACATGTTACGTGTCGGAATGTATGTTTTTGATTTGGTCTGTGTGATTCTGCCCACTTCCGGTTTATCCAATAGGATTTCAACATGCCAGTTGTCAGAAAACACAGCATATTGTAAGGTGGACCACTAGTGCACAATACAATGAAATCTCCAGAACACAAAGATATCTCCACAGCGAAATCGCCACAACAAAACACATAGGTCTAATTTCGACTTGTTTCCATTGTGTTGCGGCTTGTTTCCATTGTGTTGCAGCTTGTCTCCTTATGTTGTGCTAATTTTGTTGTGTTGCGGCTTGTTTCCATTGTGTTGTGGAGATTTTGTTGTGTAATGCACTACTGGTTAACCATAGTATTGCAACCATGGAAGCCAGCAAACAAACCGGGTCAGAGATACCAGAATCTAAGAAGCCTCGGTATCTGTCTAAAAAGCTCTGTGATCAGAGGAATATTAAAACACAGATATATCAACTCGTCACCTTACACTGGCAACTGTGCTCATTCCTATTGCGTGTCCTCAATCTGGCAACCCGAATGAGTGTATAATCTGAAGAGGAGGGTGCAAGAGAAACAACACTCTCTATTGTTTTAAATTTGGACTGCAGTACCCAATTCAATCACAAGCTATCCCAAAAATAATACATCCTGCACCTTTAAATATTTGTACAGTTTTATTTTATCTAGTCTTAAAGCAATCACTGCACACTCAATGCACATCACAGATGGATATCTCAGTGTGGTGGGAACATCGTATACGTCTCTGCCCAGAGCACCTCTGCTTCCTGCTCTTATCAGCGTCAGTCTGCCGCCGAGGCCTTCATCCTCTCTGCTGTCCGGAAACCAAGAGATTTGAGAGCAAGAGGGAGGTGGAGGGGAAGAAAAGAGCCCTCAGGATCAATATGCACACAAGCATTGGAGGAAAGACATGGTGTGAGCGGAGATGTAAACCATATGGCACTATTAAACTCTACACCAGTCACTTAGTGCAGCAGGCCATGGTAGTCCGTACACGAGTCTGCTCTCTCCCCCGCGTCCTCCTCAACACTCATGCACGGCTGCCTTCCTAATCACCGGTCCTCACCCCACCCTCCTGCCCTATCCCGCACAGAGCCTTTGTCCTTCAGGACATGTTTAGCCTGAGATTTCATGCTTTCGTGATCCACACCGCAGGTGCCTGCTGAACATATTTAACCCCGCCTTTGTCCCCAGTTACGGCTCTCCCCTGCATGAAGCAGTAATAACGCTATTGTGATCACCCTAACGAATCCCTTGTTAGGAAAGCTGTGAAATCAAACGTGCTTTCTGCTCACAGGATGCACACACACTCACATGTGAAATGGCGATACACAGCAGGTGATCGCAGAGTGAGCTGCGAAGCTGTGCGGGGTGGGAATAAAGTAGATAAATGAGATGTTAAAGGAGAAGGAGAGATGTGAAGAATGGGAAAAGAGGGGAGATGGAATAGAGGCACAGCCCCCCTCCTGACTGCCATCTGCACATTCATTAACCTGCATGGCACAACACACTGCTGTGATGGGACGGGCCAATCAGGAGCCTGTGTGTGTGTGTGAGAGAGAGAGAGAGAGAGAGAGAGAAAGAGAGAAAGAGAGAGAGAGCGAAAGTGTTTGTCTCTGCTCATCTTCCAAATCTGTAATTAATATTGTATCTTTCTAAATGTTTCAGGAAAACAATGAAAGACTGTGTTTTTAGGATTTTGCATGATGTAAGAGGTGTTTGAAACTATTGCTATGATTTAGTTAAGTTGTCTTTTCTTGCATAATTCTTTTTGTGTTGGTAGATATGCTTGTGTTAAGCAAGGGGCAGGGCAAAGTAGACATCAGAGAGGTCTGTGGCCCCTGATGCCCTTCACATGCACAGCTCCATGGGGCAATAATAAGGCCACATCAAAGGGCTTCAAAGGGCCTCTGAAGCAAACACCTATTAATAACATGTTGTAACCCAGGTAACAGGTTTTTATGAGACAGCCACTTACATCTTTGTATGTATAATGTATGTGATTTTGTATTTACTGTCTTGCCAGTTTGATCCACACAGCCTTTCTAAAACAAAAATTAATGTGAAAGTAAGCTGTTACCTGTGAATGTGCATGACTAAATCCTATGTGTGAGCTTAATAACTAAAAGACTTAAGAAATGGATTAAATGGTAGAACAAATTGCATGTAATTGAGGGCCATTTGTATAAACCAGTGTATTTATGATTAATGATAATTAAAATATGATAGCAAATGCCAGTTTGCAACCTCAAGAAGCGTAACATACTGTTTTTGCACAGCTAGGGTTAGGGTTAAAGTGGCTGTTGAATAAAGGCCTTCTGTAGTGAATGTATGTGTTTTTGTAAGAACAAAATCCATATTTCTAACATAATAAACACGTTTCTCTCACTTCTGTTATCTACCATACGCATAAGCCTTTCCGGATTGCAGTTTCAGGTGCTACCCGATCCAAGCCGAGGAATAAGTGTCTTATCTAGTGAAACGATCAGTCATTTAAAAAAAAAACACAAATGCTCGTCTAGTACTAGCTTTGCAATGCGCATGCACGACTTAACGCATTACATAATCAAGTTGGAAAGGCCACGTGTGGTTAGTTCTTCATCAGTGTACTCCAGTTCAGAAAGGTTGGGTAGGGGGAAAAACTCCATCACATTTTCTCCTCCAACTTTAAAATCATCCGAATTCATTGTTTAAACTTTTTTAAAGGGAGTTTGACTTTCTTTGCACATTCGCTTTGTAAACACTGGGTCAGTTCTTCCACCTACTGTACCTATCCCACATGTTTACTTAATGCGTGAAGTCGAGCTAGTGCAGTTTTCTTTGTTTTCTTTTTTTTTTTGAAAATGAATTAGATTGCTGATTAGATTAGAGTCCATTATAATCCTGGAATGTTTTCTTCAAAAAGCGTAATTTCTTTTCGACTGAAGAAAGCAAGACATGAACATCTTGGATGACATGGTGGTGAGTAAATTATCAGGAACTTTTATTCTGGAAGTGAACTAATCCTTCAATTAACTGAAAAATGTAAGTGTGGAATGTTGGACACTTCATGCACTCAGACTCAGATGATGCATGACAAAATGACCTCAGAAATTTCATACACTACATGGTTGAGTACAGTACATAGTGCATAAGTAGTGCATAGTACATCATTTGGGACACAACTCAATTTGTCTGCTTATCTTATTTCTGTGGTAATGACCAGCTGCATGTTTTAATTGTCATGTGTTTGAGTCTCCCCCCTGCTGGTGTGGATGAGCAGTGGTGTTGTGTGTGGTTCTTTAACTTTGCTCCAGCTGGACAATAAATGACTCATGGAAGGACAGATGTGTTGTGGAGAACCACACATTATAGCAGGGAAAGATCTAATTTTATTCTGATATATAGTCAGTTTTGGTAATTTTTTTTCTAATCATGGACATGATCAGGAGCTAGATGGAGAGGATGGTCCCATAGCACCCACACACACTGTAATGATCACATCAGAGCTTGACAAGTATTGATTCTGACTGTAATTTGTTCCGCATTGCCATCTTGATATGGCCCATCCTTATCTAGAGAGTGGCTGAATGGGCAATTTGAATTTGGTTGCTTTTGCAATGATTAAAATCATATAATACATTCAGTGTTCAGTGTTAAAGAGTGTCTTTTCTCTTTATCAGACTGCTCTCTTATGCAATCACACAGACTGTCTGCCCATTCCTCCTCCTGCTCCTCCCTCATCAGCTCCGAGATCTCGACAGACTTGGCCTGCAATCAGACCAGCTGTAATGAATTTATACTCCACAATGGGTTTCGTTCCTTTTGGGATCCAGATCTGATAGTGCTGCTCGGTGCACACGGTGTAAGTTTTCCGGTCCTTTGCGATTGTAGCTTTTCAGATTGTATGACCCCAGTGTGATCTTGGGTAAACGCTTTGGCAAATTGTGCAACATCAGCATCATTTATGTCAGACAGTACCTTATGCAAAGGGATAGTTCACCCACAAATAAAAGTCTGTCTTTATGTATTCATCATCATACTGTTCCAAATGTAACTTTCTTAAAAAAAAAAAGTTATAAATGTCTTCCTTTGTGTTCTGCAGAAGAAGAAAAGTAATACAGGTTCAGAACAGATTAAACATTTTGGTCTACAATAAAATAAATCTTTTCAAAAATACATTTTTTTGGTGACAGTAAACATAAAGGATGAAGTTCAGAAGAGTTTTTCCTCTATTTGCTGATGCTTTTTTGTGTGTGATGTCTGCTCTCGTTAAGATTTTATGATGAATTGGCTTGGAGAACGCATGTATTTTTAATCATCCTGACTGGCGCCAAGAACACTGTGTCATTCACATCCACTTGCAGGAACAGCTTTTTTGATTAACCTATTTGATGGGCTTGTTTTGAGATATTGTCTTTTAGCTGGATGTGAGCACAAGCTATATTTGTGTTTTATTGGCCCTAAAAATGATTATACAGAACAAATTTCTTACACAACATGCTCACAGTGAGTATTACACCCTGTAGCACAGTTTCTCTCTCTAGCCCTAATATGAAGCTGTGTGTTGAAGCTCATACCCCAAAATGGGTCTGTGTGTGAAAGAGAGGCTGATTTGAAGCGTGGGTCGATAGCACTGGCACCGCACAGACCTACCGAGCCAGATAACTCGGCCACAAACAGCTCTTCATTACTCTCATAAGACTTGAGTCTCTGTGAGAATAAAATGTGTCATTTGGCCGATATGAGAGGCAGGTGCTGCAGCCTGATCTGAGGGATTGGATCGATGTGATGGGCTGCAGGTGGTCCATCATTACCGCACGACTCCAAATGAGCTGATTTTTTTTTCTTAGGTTCGTCTTTTAGATAAATTGTTAGATAATTTATGCAATGCTTGCCATGGGAGTGAGATACAGTGGGGTCTGAAAGTCTGATGATTTTTATCTTTACAAAAACAGGTTTATTTGGAAGGAATAAAAAACAAAGATTGAACTTTTTAATGTTGTCCTTGTTAAAGTGTAATTGTACATTTAAGTACTGAGTAATATTAATTACTTACGATATAGTTAGGGTAGGGATTACAACTAAAAAAACATGGTATAAATATTAAGCACCATTTTTTTATTTTTTTTTTATGTAGAACTGGAAATAATTTTTGTTGCTGTTGTTGTTGTTTTGTAAATTAAAAGAAACTTTTCACCTACATTAGTATGCAAATGTAGTTATGGTAGAGAGAGAGAGAGAGAGAGAGAGAGAGAGAGAGAGAGAGAGAGAGAGAGAGAATAATATGCCCTTAAAATGCCCTGAAGAAATCTGAAAAATTTAGTAGTAAAAAAATAACATATTTGGAGTTGAAAAAAATATTTATAATTCATGCAAAAAAATCTGAGATTCTCTTTTATTTAAACCTGAAAATAGTCAAAGAAATGAAAAGAGAGTTTACATAAAAATTATTTGGATAGATAAATTAATAATCAAGCAAGCAAAAATGGGATGCACCAAATATTTTTTATATATATATATATATATATATACACATACACACACTCACCTAAAAGATAATTAGGAACACCATACTAATACTGTTTTTGACCCCCTTTCACCTTCAGAACTGACTTAATTTAATGCCTACGTGTCATTGATTCAACAAGGTGCTGAAAGCGTTCTTTAGAAATGTTGGCCCATATTAATAGGATAACATCTTGCAGTTGATGGAGATTTGTGGGATGCACATCCAGGGCACGAAGCTCCCGTTCCACCACATCCAAAAGAAGCTCTATTGGGTTGAGATCTGGTGACTGTGGGGGCCATGTTAGTACAGTGAACTCATTGTCATGTTCAAGAAACCGATTTGAAATGTTTCGAGCTTTGTGACATGGTGCATTATCCTGCTGGAAGTAGCCATCAGAAGATGGGTACATGGTGATCATAAAGGGTCTTCAACTGTCCAATTTTGGTGAGCTTGTGCAAATTGTAGCCTCTTTGTCCTATTTGTAGTGAAGATGAGTGGTACCCGGTGGGGTCTTCTGCTGTTGTAGCCCATCCGCCTCAAGGTTGTGCATGTTATGGCTTCACAAATTCTTTGCTGCATACCTTGGTTGTAATGAGTGGTTATTTCAGTAAAAGTTGCTCTTCTATCAGCTTGAATCAGTCGGCCCATTCTCCTCTGACCTCTAGTATCAACAAGGCATTTTCGCCCACACGACTGCCGCATACTGGATGTTTTTACCTTTTCACACCATTCTTTGTAAACCCTAGAAATTGCTTAAATCACCTTTCTTTCCCATTCTGACATTCAGTTTGGAGTTCAGGAGATTGTCTTGACCAGGACCACACCCATAAATGCATTGAAGCAACTGCCATGTGATTGGTTGATTAGATAATTGCATTAATGAGAAACTGAACAGGTGTTCCTAATAATCCTTTAGGTGAGTGTATATTTTATTTACCTTTATTTTACCAGGAAATAATCCCATTGAGATTCAGAATCTCTTTTTCAAGGGAATCCTGGCCAAGACGGCAGAATAATAGTTCCATTTTAAAAATACATATACAAACATTTAACAGAAAAAGACATTTTGGCAATTTAAACATCATCTCAACATATTCACCAGCAGCACTCAGTAACAGCACATGTGCATTTAGTACTCAAATAGTTCTTTATCCTCATTTTAAATTGTGTCATTGTCGGTAAATAGTCAAATTTTAGCTTATTCTGCAATTTATACCAGGAAAAAGGTGCAAAAACTTTAAAAGCACTTTCACCTAAGACAGTTCGCGTTCGTGGAATATCATACATTATTTGGCCATATGATCTAAGATTACACTTCCTGGTAGTGTCTTTTGGAGTCAGAAGAGAACATAAGTAAGGAGTATGGCCTTAAGTATGGCCTTAAAAAGAAAAATATACCAGTGTTCCAGCCTGCGATTGTGCAGAGATGGCCAACCAACACTCTCATACAAGTTGCAATGATGAGTACGAAAATTGGAATTAGTCACAAATCTTAGTGCTGCATGATATACTGAATCCAGCATTTTCAAAGAAGCTTTGTTTGCATGCATATATATAATATCACCATAATCCAGCATTGACATAAATGTTGTTTGTATAAGTGTTTTTTCTTGTACTAAAATAGAAACATCCTTTGTTTCTATAATAGAAACCCAACTTTACTCTTAGTTTTTTTGTTAGACCCTCTATATGCTGTTTGAAAGACAAATTTTCTTCTAAAAGGAAACCAAGATATTTATAGACTGATACTCGTTCAATTACTTTCTCGTCTAGTGCAGCAATTTGACTAGCATCTTCTGTTTTCCTTGATTTAGAAAAGCACATCATTTTAGTTTTATCAGAGTTTAGTACAAGTCTCAATTTCTGAAGATTCTTCTGAATAATTATAAAGGCAGATTGCAGATCCTCTATAGCACTTGTCAAGGCTGAAGCAGAACAATACAAAACAGTATCATCCGCATAAAAATGACATTTAGCATTTGTTACATTTTTACACAAGTCATTTATATAAATAGTAAATAAAATGGGACCCAAAATGGACCCCTGGGGAACACCATTTTGTATAAATAATGAGTTTGAGGACACACCATCAACATGAACACTTTATGTTCTGCCACTCAAATAGTTGCCAAACCATTTGACAGCTTTTGGAGACATTCCAATATCCACCAATCTCTGAGACAGAACATAGTGGTCAACTGTGTCAAATGCTTTTGAAAGATCTAAAAACAGTGCAGCACAATAATCTTTAGAATCAATAGCACTTATAAAATCATTTAACACTTTCATAGTGGCAGTGACAGTGCTATGATTTTTACGAAAACCCGATTGCGAATCATGTAAAATATTTTTTGTTAATAAGTAGTCTTTTAACTGGTCACTTATAAGCCCTTCTAAAACCTTGGCTAAAGCAGATAGCTTAGATATAGGCCTATAATTATTTGGGTTTGATCGGTCACCACCCTTTAATAAAGGAGTGACATATGCTGACTTCAAAACACTTGGTATTAATCCAGTTTCAATGGTCAAGTTGAAAATGTGTGTCAAAGGTTCTGCAATATGTTCAGCAGCAATATTTAAAAAGTATGGATCCAACCCATCTGGACCAGCAGATTTCTTAGTATTTATCCCTATTAGAGCATCATACACCTCCCTTGTTCCAATACAAACAAGATCAAAATCAATAGGTACATTTTCCCTAGTCAAAGAGTCATCCTCTTGTCTCTGATGTTTTGTTGAATGGTCAAACAACAACCCAGAAGATATAAAGTTCTGATTCAGGGAATCTAACATACTTTTCTTGTCTGTAATAATATTATCGTTTAACTTCAATATATTTGGCATAACAGTATCCCTAGCGTCAGAAGACAGTGATTTTATAACTTTCCAAAATTTTGAGGGATTAGCTGAGCTATCACATAATTCATTTACATAAAAATCTGATTTTGCTTTACGTATTTGAGAGACACTTGTTTCTCAGGTGCCTAAAATTTTGCCAGTCTGAACTATTTTTGGATTTTTTGCCATTGACCAAGCAAGATCACGGTCATGAATTAAATCAAACAATTTCTCTGAAAACCACGGATTATCACGGCCTTTAATTTTATATTTCCTAAAAGGTGCATGCTTGTTTATAATATTCAAAAATAGTGACATAAAATATTTAAACGCTATTTCGGGATCTGGTATCAAATTCACTCTGGCCCAGTCACAAAGATTAAGATCAATACAAAAGGCTTGTTTTACAGAATGACTTCAGATTTCTCTTAATTATAGTACGCGGTTTACATTTAGATATCCTGGCATCTCTCACACCTGCAATAACGCAGTGATCACTCATATCATTTGCAAAAACAGCAGTAGCTTTGTATTTCTTCGGCACATTTGTTAAAAACAAATCAAGAAGCGTAGACTTGTCAGGATGTTTAGGATTTGGCCTAGTAGGTGAGTCTATAATTTGAGTCAGATTTGCTGAGTCACAAAAACTTTTAATTTAATCAGATGCAGATGTTAGCCAATCCCAATTTAAGTCTCCCATTAAAGCCAATTCTGTATATTTTATAGATGACAAACAGTCAGACAATGAGGACAATGTTTCCTTTGGAGGAAAATTATGTCAAAACAATTCTGCGATAACTAAATTTTTAACACTAGCAATTAAAATTGTTTAGGCACAGACTTGGATAATTGTACTGTTGCCTGTAAACTATTTTTTACATAGATCGCCACTCCTCCACCTTTAGCACGACGATCAGTTCGAAATAAATTATACCCCTCCATAAAAATGTAACTATCAGGAGTGGATCTACCCAGCCAAGTCTCGGATAGCACCATAATATCAACATTTGTCGATTTGGCCCAAATTCTGACCATATCAATTTTTGGTAATAGACTTCTTACATTTATGTGCACAAAACCAATACCTGACCTCTTTAAAAAATCAGCAGGGGTTTGCAGAGATATCATATCTGTCACAGGACCTGGGTTAGGTTGCACATTTCCTGACATCAGCAACATAAGTGTAATTATACATTTCAACATACAGTGCTTTCTGCAATTTTTAAAGTCCCCACTCATTGTGATTTTGGGCCAATAGTTTTTTGATGGAATAAAACAGTAATTTAAAAGGAGAAGACTTAAAAGATGCTTCAAGTCTCCATGTTGTGAAAACAGGCTCCAGTCATACATCCAGCTCCCCTGACTGGCAACTGGATCCTGTGCATAGCCAGTAATCTTTGACCGTGATAACATATAAAATGCATTTGAAGAAACGTTATAGTTACTCACTGGGACCTCCCGGTGCACTTCATACTCTGAGATTTTAGGCAGACAGAGCAAAAACAGCAAGGCAAGAGTCATAATTGCCATGATAGACATGCACACCACAGAGCAGGGTAGCCGGGGTATAGTTTGAAGAAACAGAGCAGGGTATTCGGAGTGTAGCTAGTAGAGATCCAGGGTTATAGTTGATAGCTAGTGAAGACCCAGGCTGCAACAGGTAGCTGATGGAATGGAGGCCAGGCTAAAGCAGGAGGCCAAGCTGTAATTAATGTAGACCCAGGCTGTAACTGGTAAAGTCAGAGTGATACAGCTTTACACCAAAAATGTTGAACACAGAGATCCAGACAAACGCGTTGCTCAGCAGCAGATGGTTTGTAGTTAAAGGGCCAAACTGTTTTAACACAGAACATGGAATAGTTCTCCAGTTAAAAATTGTTAATAAGTTGTGTGGTAAACCACAACTTTTCAATTGGGTTGCACCAAACGTTGTTTAAGGCAAAATATAGTTTGAGAAGATGTTAAAATCCATTAAAAAACAAATTAAAACTAGTTAAAACAAACACTAAACAGGACAAAGGATAAGCTGCCATCTTGGAAAGTGGGCGGGGAGTGTGAGGAATAAAGCAGCAACCAACAAGGTGATGCACAAAATACTTAGACATTCTGAAGTTCATGTTAATTCCAACTTTTCACCTTAATCAATATGCAGATAATATATTTTGCAATAAAAAACTCATTAATTAAATAATGCTGTAGAAGCAACAGAATTAAAGTGATCTCAGACATTGTCAGTGTTATAGAACATTTTCTTGTTATGCGAATGCTTTTAAACTCAACCTCTCTAGCGCCCCTGATGGCTGACGATCGCCTGCAGCGCGGGCCTGTGGCACCGGCCTGCCGACTGACACTGTTTCCAGTCTGAGCAGCTGAGACCCGATAACAAACCAGCTCTGACCATCTGACAGTAAGACAGCCTGCCTGGCAGCCGGATGGCGCCGAGCCCCCCTCTTTCATTTTCAACTGCACCCTCTGACACCCTGCCAGCCCACAGCCTGGAGAGCGTCCAGCAGAGAGTCAGGCAGCCATCAGTACCCCCTGCACACACACACAAATACGCCAATGCACACTCTTTCAGACCTGCAAAACCTGACAGGTACATGCACGCATACACATTTAGTACATACGCCACAGATCTGAAGTCACATGGTACGGGCGGCAGTGTGACTAACGTGAATGCAAATTAAGTGTGAGTGAAAGGAAAGAGTGTTAAACGAGAAGACATCTCGTCATATGCATAATTGCATGTGTGGAGCGTGACTCCGGGATTATCTCATTGGCTGGCTGTGCAGTTTGATGTATCATAAGAAGTGAAGCTAGGAGAGACGAGCCCCGTTATCGACGTTGAGCAGAATATTCCAACAGACTCAGAATTGAGCTGCTCGTTTGTATCCATGGAAACAAATTAATAGAGTTCCATGCTATTAATCATTAAGTCATTTGTCAGGCTAAGATCTCTCTTTATCTGTATTTTTTTCTCATTCTCTTTCTTGTGCACACACACTGAGTTGATGAATTTAAAACTCAAGCGTCAAAATGTCCTCGAGAACTTGTTCTTTTTTTGATAGGTTGAGATGTTCACAATGTTCACAATCTGTCTAACTGCAAAAACACAGTCTGTTCCTCTTCATGATGTTCTACTACATCACATTTTTGTCTTCTTACTCTGAGATTTACCCGATTCATCAGAATGCAAAAGAAATGGTCCTTCTAAAAGCATTTCCCTTTGCCTGTTCCTCTTAGTTAAAGAGACATATTGCTGGCCTCTCGGCTCGTCTAAAGTGGGCCAATGGGAGGGGAGCGTGGCTGCTGCTCAGAGAAATCCGAATGGGCTGCTCCTATTTGAACATGCTTCCAAATACAATGGGGCAGAAGCCAATCATGTATCCTCTTTTATTTATTTTTTTATTTTCCAGTCTCTCTGAACTCACTGCAAAGTTTTTGGCTCAAATGGCCACCTACAACCACAGTAATCTAATTTGGCATTGAGATGAGCTAGGGAACAAAAACCAAGTGTCGTTCACATCCTGACAATGTGCAGTAGGCAGAAAAGAGCATTTTGGTGTGGCAGCACATCAATAGTCCTGAAGCCAGTGAATTTCACTGGCACATAATCCAGCATAATGGGCTACAAGAGAATATCAGAAGCTTGTGCCATCCCCTGACATCCAGGAGTTTCTGTTGTTTGACTGAGTGTTGACAGCTTGTGTAATTTACAGTGTACATTGATGGATTTTTCTGTTATGGGTGGTTTTATTCAGACTTTGATTATATTAGTCTGATATACTCTGTCAGATCAGTAATGTTCCTTCTGTTCTAAGGCTGATCTGTCTATCCATCATACTGCAGATCCATCTGCCCGCCTGTCTGCCTGTGTTTATTTTCTGTCTGTCTGTTTGCCTCTCTGTCTGCCTGCCTGTCTATTTGTCTGTGTTTATTTTCTGTCTGTCTGTCTGTCTGTCTGCCTGCCTGTCTGTCTGCCTGTCTATGTTTATTTTCTGTCTGTCTGTGTTCCTGTCTTTCTGTCTCTATGGCTGGCTGTCTGTTTGTGTTTTATTTTCTGTCTGTCTGTCTATAGTCCTGTTGTTCTATCGTTGTACCGCTCTGTCTCATAGTTGTCAAAGTTTGTGCTCATTTGCTGTGCTCTTACTCTAGCAGCAAGTTGTTAAGGTCCAAAGAAACCCTAAATGTCTGTATAATTTCACTCTTCACAGATGTCATACAGCTCACGAGTTGCAGAGTTGCCTAGGAGAACAGACAAATGAAAGAGACAAAGTCACAGGATCACACTTAGCAGCATTTACTTGTATGAGGGCCTGCATCTCAGGTGATTTGGCCCTGAAGACAAGAAGAAAGCATTACATAGTCTACTCATGTTATGACAGGTGTTAATATGGTAATTGTGAGTTGTGGATGAAGAGAAAAAAAAATTAACAGAGCAACTAGATATTTATTATATATATATTTAAGTAAGGACATTTGTGGGCCCGTCTAACAATAAGTGATATTCAAATGTAGGCCAATACTTTGTATAGCTTGTCCCTTTCAAATAGGAAGTAGGAGAAAAGCATTTAAAATATTCATAAAACATCGTGACTTGATTTAGCTGGTTCCATTTGCCCTTAAACAGTATTTGAGAAATGTTATTTATTGACCAGTGACCTTATCAGTCTTACCCAATGAATGCTGTAGAGCATAAGTCTCCTGCTATTAAGCAGCCCGTCTGTACTTTCTGTTGTCTGCATAATACAGCCCAGTACACATCACAACACAGGCCTCTCATAGAAACCAAACCTCCAAGGACTCAATTACTGTGCTCTCAGTTAGCTACGACAGGAATATGGTGTGTGTGCATGTTTGAGTCTGCCAAAGACAGAAAAGGAGAAAAAAGTGAGAGTTTTGTCTCACTGCTGGAAGTATAGTTTTTTTTTTAATTACAAGTTTCTGCTTAACTTTCATAAAACTAAATTTCATATTAAATTAATCTCCAGCAGGACTAGCCTAACTGATCTTGACAGCAGCCTATGCACATAATAATCGACAGATTTGTTATTACAACCAGGAACATTCTGTATCGTGTACAAAATTAACACCATCAAAAGATATCATGTTCACTCAGAGCTTTATAAGCAGGTTTAATTAATGTTAACGCAAGGGGTAATATCCTGGACAGGATGTGCACCTCAATGCAGTTGAGGTAAACCCCAGAACAAGAGAAAATGAGGTGTGAATGATCCCTGGAATGATAAAGTGAATGAGCCACAAGTGGGATTTCACCATGAGTAATAGATCAGACAGTGTTTGAAGTGTGCTGGCAGTTTGTTTAATGTGAAGTGCACTGGGTCAGTTCAGACCTCAGATGCAGTGGATTACTGCTGCCCATTTTGAACTCACCGTTTCACCAATAGGTATAAAGAGCACTTCAATAAATTTCACTGGAAGGGTGGTCAGGATATTTTTCTTAGTAAGTATATGGATGTTTCTTCAGCTGCAGACACTGTCATATCCCAGGGTCGATGTTGATGTTTTTTTTTCTTTTTGTTATATGATGGTTATGTCATGCAGCATCTCTGGTAACACTCTAAAAATGCTGGGCTAAATACAACCCAGCACTGGGTAAAATATGGACAAACCCAGCGATTGGGTTGTTTTGACCCAGCAGTTGGGTTATTGCCCATTTAACCCAACTGTTGGTTGAAAACAACCTAATATCTCGGTTTATCCATATTTTCTATATATAGGGACCAATTCTCACTGTTAACTAGTTGCTTATTATAAAGCACATATTCTGCATAACCATATTATGCATCCTTAATCTTACCCAAATATAAACTTAACAACTACCTAACTATCAATAAGCAGTAATTTGGAGTTAATTGAGGCAAAATATTTAGTTAATTGTTAGTTAACAATGAGAACTGCACCTTAAAATATAGTCTACAATCTAGGGTTTAATTCAGAATAATTGGGACACTTTTTCAGTTATTTCAATTGCAAAGTGTCCCAATTTATCTGACTGCACTCACTCTGGTTATATATTTTATTGTTTTCCCTCAGCCCAGTATGTAGCCCCGCACATGACATGCAGGAAAAAAAATAAGGCTAAATCTTGCGCACAATTTATTTATTTTTTCTTGCATGTCATGTGTTGGGCTCCGTAGCCCAGACCCAACTTTCAATATTAAAAATTCACAAAAACATTATATTTACATGATTACATAAAAACGTAATACATAAACAAGATTCAGTGATGTTTTTATTGTTGTGTGTTATAACTATATGATAATTAATAACAATTTTACACAAATTACAACAGCATTTTGGATGTGGTGTCATTTTCATAATGACCAAAAGTTTTGGCCATAATAAAGTTTTCCAAAAGTTTACCATAGGTAAATAGCTTGAGATTTGAATGTGATGTGGAATGAAAACAGGAAACCCAAGGTGAAAACCACTATTATTTTTTATATATTTTACACTGTATGCCATTTTGTGTGTGTGTGTGTGTGTGTGTGTGTGTGAAATTATTCAAAAAGATTGAAAATATTATCAGTGTGTATATAGGATGCATAAAATGCTATGAATGAAGCCATATGTGCTATGTTATTTGAAGTGTTATAGAAACAATCAGCCATTTTTTTTCAGGAATCTTTCAAATATGATTTCCACGACAGTCATTTGCATCACGGAATGTAAACACGAGATATGAGATGTGGTGGAAATATTTATGATTTTCATGAATTGTGGTGTAATTATAAACACTGATAGACAACATTTAAGAGTGTGAACGTGTGTTTTAAGAGTGTTTTTCACTTTCCAACCAGATCCACAGTGCCAAAAGTGCCCCCAGTCGAACAAACACCCATTTACTCTTTTCCGTGCCCTTATGTCCAGGGCACAGAAAGGTGCGTGTGGCTTTAATAATCATGAGGGCAGCAGAGTGCACCATAATGGAGAGCAGCCGTCCTCCATCATTCACAGTTTGCCATGCCTGCCCTCATGGAGGAAAAAAGAATGGTCCTTATGAGTTATCAGGACTGATGGCTTATCTTGTGCGGGACATCTCAGTGTCCTTGACTCAACAAAGATATATAGACGACCCAAGTCACAAATCTCGATTGTCCCTCAGAAAAGAAAACAAGCTGTAAGTATTATGGCATGTGTGTGTGCGCACGCAAGCGTTTGTGTCTCTGTGACTGTAATTCTGAGAGCGCATCTGTGTGAATGCCTCAGTATAATCCCAGTAGTCACCAGATTCAAATGTTTGCCCATGCGTGAGCTCTAATAACGTTTGACAATGAGCACTCGAACCCCATTTATGAAGGTTGTTATTCGCAAATTAGCTGCATGTTCATAAGTGAGCGTGTTTGTGTAGGGCGAAGGGTGTGCGGTACAGCAGTCACATGATGGCAACATAGCGAAAGTCATTTGCATCAGAGACTCGCAGAGAGCAAGCAGATGGGAGTTGTGATTAAAACTGAGATATTCTGGAGCATTAGATTAAAGAATGATGTCAATAAAAAGCATTTTAGGCTGCAATAACAAAGGCAATCTGAAACACGGCACTGCACATTCTCATTTGCATATTTAAATGCGTGTGATGTTCAGGGTTAGATTCTTGGTCTAATGATGCATTTAGCCCGTAATGAATCAGTGATGGCAGCTCCCAGGCTCAGCCGCAGGGACTGCAGCAGGGCCACTTTGAAGTCACCGCATTTGAAGTGGATTTTAGAGCGGTGGCCTCCAAAAATAAGCACACACCAGAGGGAGACAGATCTGCAGAGTCTCAGTGTGCAGCTGCAGGTTCATCCTCAAACTGGAGCAGGTAGATGCAACACAGAGATGCTCTTACCTTCAGCCAATAAACAGGAAAGTGCTAAACATAGACCAAAATCTAATTTTGCCAGTCATGGAAGTGTATTTTGCATGAATTTTTATAAAAAAAATATATTTTTTATATTAAATATATATATATATATATATATATATATATATATATAATAAACAAAAAAAAAGTAGTTAGTGCTTTTGTTCCGCAATAATTTAGTAAATTATATATATATATATATATATATATATATATATATATATATATATATATATATATATATATATATTACATTTTACAATTTACTAAAATAAAAAAAATAAAAAAATAATCATAATTATATATATTTTTTACAATATTACTGTTTTTATTGATCGAATAAATGCAGATTTGATGACAATAAATTTTTAAGAAAAAAAACATACAAAATGGTTTCTAATATATATAACCTATTGTCACTTGTTTTGAGTCTCTCATCAGCAGGGTCATCTTGTCATTTTTTTATTTTAAGTAATGAACTTTGTTTCAAATCTGACCAACTGGCAAGAAAATCTGTGGCATTTACTGATCAAAGCCAATTTTTACTTGGCTAGTATTGGTTTAGAACCATGGTGCTAAACCTTGTTCCTTGATGTGTGTTATGGCTTTGCTGTGGGATTAGGTCAGTGAAGTATCGCTCGAGTTGACCTGAATAATTGACTTAACTTCTTGTTAAACAACTCTTAGCTCCACTGAACAATATCTGCCTCTTCATAGTACATTTACGCAGTGGCACGCAGCTGCCAAAAGATCACAGGACATAATGTAAAAGGATTACTACATATAAGAGATTGTGGTCACAAGAAGCCATGTCAGAGAGAAACAGATACAGAAACAGATGTACAGGAGGGTGACTGACCCGTCCAAATGAGGATAAATATAATTTCCCTTAAACATGAGCTTAGTTTAAAATCAAAGGTCTTAGAAAGAAGCTGGATAATAGAAATCTCATTCATGCTGTACTAAACTCCCAATGGAATAAAATATATGCTCATGGAAGCAAACTACCCTGGAGTCTCCGACTCTCTCTCTTCCTTTCGTTCTGTCACTCTCCCTGTCATTTTAGATTCTGCTCTCTTGTTAGAAAATAAGGCATGGCTTTAGCCCCAGACAGCCATTGAATTGGAGTTTATCCACCACTGTATATTGGCTTTTTCCTAATTTTTACATGCTCGGATCAAGATACATGGGACATTTCTGTTGCCCCGTCAGAACGTAATCACACCATGTACTTTAATGAATTAAGCAAATAAGCAATTCAGCACTGATGTATTACGCTGATAAAAAATGTCACAAAAGATTTTTATTTCAAATTAATGCCCTTCTTTTGTACTTTATATTCACTATATATATATATATATATATATATATATATATTTTTTTTTTTTTTTTTTTTTTTTTTTAATGAATAAAAAATGTCAACATGTTCAAGCAAATTTTAAATTTCAGCATCATATTACTCCAGAAATCATTCTGATAAGCTAAATTTATAATGAGGATTCCTTGATAAATATAAAGTTAAAAAGAACAGGGTTTATTCAAAATAGAAATTGAATGTTACAATATACAGCACTGTTCCAAAGTTTGGGGTCAGTCATTTTTTAAAGAATTTTTGAAGAAATTAACACTTTAATTAAGCAAGGATGTGTTAAATGGATAAAAAGTGATTTGAATAAATGCCGTTCTTTTAAACTCTTTATTCATCAAAGAAAAATGTATCACAAAATATTAAGCAGCACAATAGTTTCAACACTGATAATAAATCAGCATATTAGAATGATTTCTGAAGGATCATGTGACACTGAAGACTGGAGTAATGATGCTGAAAGTTCAGCACTGCATTACAGAAATACATTATATTTTATAGTATTTTAAAATATAAATAAATATTAGAATATTAGAATATTGTTGTTTTTCTGTATTTTTGATCAAATAAATACAGCCTTGATGAGCATAAGAGACTCCTTTAAAAACATTTATACTAATCTAATATTACTATTACTAAAACCAAAACTTTTGAATGGCTGTGTGTGTGTGTGTGTGTGTGTGTGTAATATTTCCAAAATTGTTTAGTCAAAAAAGTGCAGCCTTGGTGAACAGAAGGCAAAAAAAATCTTACTGACTAGCAGTGTACTTCACATATATCAACCAATCACCATTCAGGATCATTTTTACTAGTTATTTATATGTTTATTTAGGGTTTTCCGTATGCTATCCCTCCTGTTCCCCCACCATGTGTGCAAACCTGCCGCTGTGTACTAATACACACTTAATGGCTGTCTGTTTCCCGTTCTCAGTGCCCATATGGTTCATTCCCGTCTATAAAGTGTGATATAATTCTCTCTTGTCAGCAAACTGTGTCCCTCTAATCTCCATCTCTCCACAGACATTGTAGTCACACATCCTTCCAGCTTCCACTGAACAATTACATTAGATGCCTAATGCAGTGAGAAATAACAGAGCGCACATTTCTCTCTATAAGCCCAACCCACCGACTGTTGCCTGGCAACCCCACACAGCTCGACTTACTACAGCTTAAGCTATGATGAAAGTGGAGATCTTGTTGTTGTGCAGTTGGAAATATGATTTCTTAAGCAAGATTGATCTTTTTAGTTTCCGAGGCCAGATGGTACACTTGAAGTAGGGGAAGTCGTGGCCTAATGGTTAGAGAGTTTGACTCCTAACCCTAAGGTTGTGGGTTCAAGTCTTGGGCTGGTAATACCACGACTGAGGTGCCCTTGAGCAAGGCACCGAACCCCAACTGCTCCCCGGGCACCGCAGCATAAATGGCTGCCCACTGCTCTGTGTGTGTGTGTTCACGGTGTGTGTGTGTGTGTGCTTTGGATGGGTTAAACGCAGAGCACGAATTCTGAGTATGGGTCACCATACTTGGCTGTATGTCACATCACTTTTAAGTAAAAGCAATTTTGTGTAGGGAAATAATATTTGTTTTTAAGCTTTGATGTTAAAATAGTCAGCCTAATAGGTAGACATTCTTTAAGTTATTTCATTACTTCATTCTATTTCTTTTGTTGCTATTGTAGAAGCTCCTTAAAATCACATAAAAAAATTCCCATGAACATCTCTAGTAAACTACTTCTCAGACTTCAAGAGGTCTGTCATCTGCTTTTCCCCTTTGATCTGTTTAAAAATTGTCCTACATTATGACTTCTAGGATTCATCACATCATGGAATGTATCTTTTATACTGTAAATAGAGCATCTTGCATTGGCTGGCCCAGTTTACTCACACCGTCACTTTGTGAAGATGTCTTGTGAGTGGTGAACTCCTTAATGCCAAGCTCAAATCACACAGATAGAGCCTCATAAGAGGAGGATGAAAGCCGCGGGTGTTACGCTCTGTGACTAAAGTGGGAAGAATCAGTGAGACTTAGGGATGCGTTTGGAGGTTGGATCCCTGTCTATCTTTGTGTTCGGGTTGTTGCATGGCAAGCTTAAGGTTTTCCAAACTGGGGCAGCAAGAAAGTGGGTTAGAGCTTGGCGACTTTTAGAGCCACCACATTGAGGGGAACTCAGTCGAGGTCTTCTCTCTTTCATCAGACTCCTTCAACAGTCCAGTCCTGACCTGCTTTGCATATCAGGACTGTAAATATCTCAATCAATATCAAGTATTTGATGCCTGACCCATAAAGAGTTATTGTTAACCAATAACACTCAAGTGGTATCCTGTAGATGGGACTATATTTTTTTTACTATCTCTGTGAAAGTCCATTAAGGTTGGTCTCCCATGGGAGATCAAATGATCCAAGTTTCAGATGCATTTATTGCCACAGTATTGGTACTCAGTGCAAATGCAGTATTGCAAATTTACTTTTAAATCTAAATTTTAATGTACCTAATAAATTCTTAAAGTCAACCTTTGTATTGAAGCATTTGAAGTTGAGGCAAATAAACCCGGGCTCAGTGTTATTGTTGTTAGTGACAAAGGTGTTTTTAAAGCCAGGATTATTTCCACTCATTGGTTTCCTCACTGCGTCTCCACAGGCGGATCCTCAGGGACGAGACATCGCAATCCGGCCCTTCCTAGAGCACTGCGAGAACACGCACATGACCATTTGGCTGGGGATTGTCTATGCCTACAAAGGCCTCCTTATGGTGAGTGAGAACATTCTAGAGAGTGTCAACATGATCGCCATCTGCTCCCGCCAACAACGGCGTCTGAATATTCTGCCACTTCCTTCTACATTTGCTAAATTATAATATATAATACGTCACTGTCACTGTGTTTAAAATGCATTCACAATATTGATTCTGAGTATCTTGTGTATATCAGGAAACACAAATGCCATGCAAACAGCAGGCACATTTTGCTGATATTCCTCTTTCTTTTATTCTCCACAATTATCAAATGTTCATCACCTATAGACAATATTATAACAGTGAAAATTGACAAAAAATAGAGATCTTAGATATTTTTTTATGGAGCAGTGTTGTAATTTTCATATAGCAGTTGCCATTGTTGTATAAAAGCTGCAAATCAAAATGAAAAAAAAAATTGAAATCACTTTAAAACACCTCTTTGTGCATCTTATTGCTTAAATATGTGTTTTGTAATATGTTTACAGTGAACCAAAGTCTAGAACTAAAGCTTACTTTACCTAGCGATATTTTTCAATCAGGGGGCAGGGCACACTAGGGGCCACAGCAAACTTCCAAAGGGGAGAACAAGATGTTCTAAATTATGTATTTATTTATTATGTCTCATTTAATTAACTCCCTAAACAACTGACATTTTTATTTTATGCCACAGCCTTCCCTCATAATTTTAAAAGTGAGAAACTCAATAAAATTTCCAGGCATTTCCATACTATTTTTCCAGGCCTTTTTTATAATAAATATTCGTTCTTCTGGTTATGTCAAACTCTAAAATGTTGTATTTTGTAGAATTTCTTATTTATTATTGTTATATATTATTACACACATGGTCAGAATTGTTGGTACTCTTGGTAAATATGATCAAAGGCGGCTGTAAAAATGAAAAAAAAAAAGATATATTATGAGCAATGCCTCGTGGTACCATCACAGAGAGGCTCAAAATCACTTTCCAGAACATTCTCGTTCACCATTCCTGGCTGGTGGAATGATCTTCCCACCCCTATCCGGAATACTGAATCCCTGACAGTTTTCAAGCGACAGCTGAAAACTAATCTTTTTCAAAGCTACTTGACTTCATCCTAAAAAAAATAATTGTCTCTCTTTGTTTATTCCTTCTTTCTCTAGCTTGTACTTATTTGAACAATGTCTAAAACTTGATATTATGAGCACTTCCTGTGTCTGTTTGCCTCTTTCAGAAGAATCGCTTTATGTATCCCCCAATTGTAAGTTGCTTTGGACAAAAGCATCTGCAAAATGACTAAATGTAAATGTAAATGTGAAAATAAATCTTCATTTTTAATCCTTTTGATCTTTTATTTTTTTTAAAATCACAAAAATCTAACCTTTCATTGGAGAATAAGAATTTAAAATAGGGGGAAAAATCATTATGGAATAAATGTTTTTTTCTCAAATACAAATTGGACACAATTACTGGTACCCCTAGAAATTTTTAATGAAGTAAAATATATCTGAAATATATTCCCAGTCATATTCAGAATTTTGAGCAAACCAGGGTGATTATGAACATGAAATTATCCAGCCATGGCTTCCTGTTTCACAGGAATATAAAGAGGAGGGAAAACAAAGGCCAAATTCCAAATTAATCACCCATCAGAACGAGAAAAACCAAAGAATATATTTCTAATGTGCAGCAAAAGATAATTGAGCTTAACAAATTAGAAAGTAGCTTTAAGAAAAGAGCTAGAGCAGTGAAAATTGCCATTTCCACCATCAGGGAAATAATTAAGAAGTACCAGTCAACAAAAAATTGTATGAATCTGCCCGGAAGAGGACATGTCTATATCGTCCTAATGCAAGAAGGAGAGTTCAGTTCAGAGTTGAGTTTCGGGGTCAGAAAACTTAAAAAAATAATAATAATCAAACAGCACCTACATCACCACATCTTGTTTGGAAGAGCTTCAAGAAGAAAAAATCAAGAAAAGAAAATGCAGGAATGGTCTCTGATCTCTGATCTCTTGTCAAGGTGTTCTCCAAACTCATCAGGCATTATATGAGAAAACTCCTATACTATTTTGGCAAATGTACAGTAGGTTTCAAAAAGTATTGAATAAAAGGTTACCATTAATTGTGTCCAATGTATAATAGAGAAAAACATTTATTTCATAATGATATTTCCCCCCATTAAATTCTTATTCTCCAATGAAAGGTTAGATTTTTGTGATTTTATTTTTTAATAAAAGATCAAAAGCATTAACAATGCAGATTTATTTTCATAGCCTTCTTTGATCATATTTACCAAGGGTATCAACGATTCTGACCATGTGTGTAACATATAATAATAATAACAATAATAGTTGTAATAATGATAATAATTATAATAACAACAACAATGATAATCATCATGATCATCATCAGGTTGTTATGGGCGTCCCGAGTTCAAATCCTGGCTTAAAGACCTTTCTCAATCCTGTCCCCTCTCTTTGCCAGCTCTAAAACTGTCCTATCATCTTATAATAATAAAGTCAAAAATGCCAAAAATAAATCTTCAATTATAATAATTAGAAGTGAAAACAAAATTCATGCAAATTAATTTACAAAAGTGTAATCCTAAAGAAACTTCTGGAATTTTCAATTTTCACGATTTTATTGAAATATTTTAATATTTTGCTACTCCAAATTTCTGTAACCAACATTTGAAAATAAGCAGATTTGTCATTATAACATAAGTACCAGAAGTAAATGATGGGCCTTTAAATATTGTGTATCAAAAAAGGTTTAAAACCACTGCTGTAAACTTTAACATTGTTCTCTTGCTGCCTTGCGAGAGCTGGTATTTCCTACTGGAAATGCAAATCTAGCAAGCTCACTGACTGGATTTTGACACATTGTGCCCGTAGGAGAAGAGCGAGATTCCTCTTTCTAATTAACCTCACTTTAGATTACTGGTAAGGTGCTCCAGGAACCAGAATGCCTCCAGCCAGTTAACTGCCCATAGCACTGACCATTATCTCTGGTTCAATAGTGGCAACATCCTCCAATAAAAACTTGCCCTTCAACTCACTTTGTGCTCTGTAGAAATGATTTGTCTGTTTGTTCTTGCTGCTGTAATAGTGACAGGTGGTTCAGTTGACTGCCAGTACCTCCGCCCTACTGTACAACCCGAATTCCGGAAAAGTTGGGACGTTTTTTAAATTTTAATTAAATGAAAACTAAAGGAATTTCAAATCACATGAGCCAATATTTTATTCATAATAGAACATAGATAACGTAGCAAATGTTTAAACTGAGAAATTTTACACTTTTATCCACTTAATTAGCTCATTTAAAATTAAATGCCTGCTACAGGTCTCAAAAAAGTTGGCACGGGGGCAACAAATGGCTAAAAAAGCAAGCAGTTTTCAAAAGATTCAGCTGAAAACACATCTAGTGATTAATTAAGTTAATTGGTATCAGGTCTGTAACATGATTAGCTATAAAAGCTTTGTCTTAGAGAAGCAGAGTCTCTCAGAAGTAAAGATGGGCAGAGGCTCTCCAATCTGTGAAAGACTGTGTAAAAAAATTGTGGAAAACTTTAAAAACAATGTTCCTCAACGTCAAATTGCAAAGGCTTTGCAAATCTCATCATCTACAGTGCATAACATCATCAAAAGATTCAGAGAAACTGGAGAAATCTCTGTGCGTAAGGGACAAGGCCGGAGACCTTTATTGGATGCCCGTGGTCTTCGGGCTCTCAGACGACACTGCATCACTCATCGGCATGATTGTGTCAATGACATTACTAAATGGGCCCAGGAATACTTTCAGAAACCACTGTCGGTAAACACAATCCGCCGTGCCATCAGCAGATGCCAACTAAAGCTCTATCATGCAAAAAGGAAGCCATATGTGAACATGGTCTCGAAGCGCCGTCGTGTCCTGTGGGCCAAGGCTCATTTAAAATGGACTATTTCAAAGTGGAATAGTGTTTTATGGTCAGACGAGTCCAAATTTGACATTCTTGTTGGAAATCACGGACGCCGTGTCCTCCGGGCTAAAGTGGAGGGAGACCTTCCAGCATGTTATCAGCGTTCAGTTCAAAAGCCAGCATCTCTGATGGTATGGGGGTGCATAAGTGCATACGGTATGGGCAGCTTGCATGTTTTGGAAGGCTCTGTGAATGCTGAAAGGTATATAAAGGTTTTAGAGCAACATATGCTTCCCTCCAAACAACGTCTATTTCAGGGAAGGCCTTGTTTATTTCAGCAGGACAATGCAAAACCACATACTGCAGCTATAACAACAGCATGGCTTCGTCGTAGAAGAGTCCGGGTGCTAACCTGGCCTGCCTGCAGTCCAGATCTTTCACCTATAGAGAACATTTGGCGCATCATTAAACGAAAAATACGTCAAAGACGACCACGAACTCTTCAGCAGCTGGAAATCTATATAAGGCAAGAATGGGACCAAATTCCAACAGCAAAACTCCAGCAACTCATAGCCTCAATGCCCAGACGTCTTCAAACTGTTTTGAAAAGAAAAGGAGATGCTACACCATGGTAAACATGCCCCGTCCCAACTATTTTGAGACCTGTAGCAGAAATCAAAATTAAAATGAGCTCATTTTGTGCATAAAATTGTAAACTTTCTCAGTTTAAACATTTGCTATGTTATCTATGTTCTATTGTGAATAAAATATTGGCTCATGTGATTTGAAAGTCTTTTAGTTTTCATTTTATTAAAATTTAAAAAACGTCCCAACTTTTCCGGAATTCGGGTTGTAGATGATCCATGTCAGAGTTCAACCGTGGGCCATGGAAGATCACTTCCTGTCTCTTTCATTCCTTGTCTCTCTTCTCATCTGTGATAGATTAGGTGGGGGGCAGTGCTGGGAAAAAAGTGATCATTGTTTAACCGAAGCTATAGTAGTCATCATATCGTAATAGTGTACAAGTGAAAATGCCATCACACTCACTTTTCCGTTCTCAGATATGTGACATTTCAGAATTTCCTCTTGCCATGTTTGAAAGCCTGCTGCTAAATCAGCATGACTTCACTTACAGCCAACCTGCTCAAGTAGAACAACAAAAGAAAGAGAGAGTGAGAGGGTGAACGAGGAAAAAGAGTGAGACGGGCTGTGATTGGATTAGGATTGAATAGATTTGTGGCGAGTGGGAGCAGAATCAAATCTCCAGTATGTGTGTCATTGAGTTAGCTGAGTCATATTTCTCAGAGTTCACACTAGTTTCATACAAACGTGCTTTAATTACTTTTCTGACTTCCTGAGAAAGTTGGACAGGTGTTGTTAGCTACCTTTTGGGGCATTAGGGTGCTAAATAAGTCAAGCACAGTTCATTTTGAGTGATGAAGGTGAAAACGGTTGTCTCTCGAAAATGTCATAAAACCAATCACCTTATTCTGTCTTAGATCTGGTTTTTGCATATAAAAGTTGCAAAATCTTGTTCTAACTGCTCTTATACCTGTAATGATAAGTAATTCTTTGCACTTTTCTCTTTTTCTAGCTGTTTGGATGTTTCTTGGCCTGGGAGACCAGAAACGTGAGCATTCCAGCCCTGAACGACAGCAAGTACATCGGCATGAGTGTGTATAATGTGGGCATCATGTGTATCATCGGGGCAGCGGTGTCCTTCCTGACCCGGGATCAGCCTAATGTGCAGTTCTGCATCGTGGCACTGGTCATCATCTTCTGCAGCACCATCACGCTGTGTCTGGTTTTTGTGCCAAAAGTAAGTACTGCAATGTACGGCCTGATCCAGTCCTATGGGGAAAGAATTCTAGAGGTCAGCGAAAGGCACATTCGGGCATTTGATTTGTGCAAATCCCTAGCAAGTTCACCTGAATGTAATTGAGAACGGTGCTTATTTTGCATCCCCTGGAGCTCTCTGGAAATAAACACTGAAATCTGAAAGACTGCAAAGATTCCAGTCTCCCTCTAAACAAATACGTCCTACACAGAATCAATGCCAGGATCTCAACAGTATGTCTTTGTCCTCTGTCTTTTGTTAGTTTATCACAATGCGTACAAACCCGGATGCTGCCACACAGAATCGGAGGTTAAAGTTCACCCAGAACCAGAAGAAGGAAGATTCCAAGACGTCCACCTCAGTAACCAGTGTAAACCAGGCCAACACTTCCCGTCTGGACGGATTACAGTCAGACAACCAGCGCCTCCGAATGAGAATTACAGAGGTGATTGAAGTCAATCATAAATTACAAAATTATTCAATTCCTAAAATGACAGTGTATTTTAAACATTAACTAAAATTATGCTACAAATGACTAATACACCACCATGCAGATTAAAGGGGATTTATAATTTTATAATATTATTTTAATCCCCTCTAAATTATATATTAATGCTGTGAAGAAAATAACTGGTACAGGTAAACAAAAATATATTCAGCAAATCAAAATATGCACATTAGATTAAATATAAATATAAATTACGGTAAGACAATATATTATTATATCAAGACTTTGATGCATTTTTTTATTTGATTTGTGATATCAATTAATGTTTTTCTACTTAAGGTATTTTAGAGTAATGAAACTGTACAGTATGTTTTACATTTTTTGCATTTCAGAATCATGAAAATAAAATCCTTACATTTTTTTTCATGAACCAGGAATTAAATTGCTAAATTAAAAGGTTAAATAAAGATTTTTTGATTTTGTGTTACAGCTGGATAAGGAACTGGAAGAGGTGACCATGCAACTCCAGGATACTCCAGAAAAGACTCCATACATTAAACAAAACCACTACCAAGATGTCAACAATATTCTGAGCATACGCAACTTCACTGACGGCAAAGGTAAGAAAAGGGGATATCAAACCTCATGTTCCTCACCTCTTGATCACACACGCCTGTCAGTCTGTGACTCATTTCAGTATGTGACACTCTTCTCCTCTGTTACTGTCACCAAGAGAAAAAGAACAATTTATTGGAGTGTTATACATTATTCACCCCCATACATGTCAAGCTTAAGTGTCATATAAGGTGCAAGTTCTGACTCAGTTTTCAGCTGAATCCACCACTGTCATCTTGATGGAAAGCCAGCTTTCTGAACACCATGCCTTTGCTTTTAGATGGAGATAAATCTCTGAAGAACCACTTGGAGCAGAAACCCCAGGCTCAGTGGGGATCCATGGATCCTTCTAGGATAAGCAGAGGTCCACTAGAAGACATCAACTCACCAGAACAGTAAGTTTACACATCGACATGCACAGTGTGCCGAGAACCTGTTTGTACACGTAAAAATCAATGAATTAAAAAAAAAAAAAAATATATATATATATATATATATATATATATATATATATCAAGCCAAGTGGAATATATTAAGCTATTTAGAAGCACAAGCACATTTCTTCCAAACATAACTTTTGACAAACATTTTACTAGCTTTTACATTACAAAACATTAAACATTCATTCATTCATTCATTCATTCATTCAAATGAAATCAAAATTACATTTTAAAGTCTATCTTGTTTAAAGGGATAGTTCACCCAAAAATGCAAATTACCCCATGATGAGTTATATTAAAAAATGTTCTGGCTCTTCCAAGCTTTATAATGGCAGTGAATGAGGGTCGAGATTTTGAAGCCCAAAAAAGTGCATCGATCATAAAAAGTACTCCACAAAGCAGAGCATTAGTGTTAGAAAAATATCCATATTTAAAACTTCATAAACCGTAATCTCTAGCTCCTGCTTACTGTTGTACATACATAAGTTCACAGCGGATGACGTAGGATATAGGCAGAGCGTAAAATACGGTGAGAATATGCTAGTCTCGTGAAAACCAAGTTTTGTTTACAGTGAAGGAAAACCAGTTTCCTCTTGGCTTGTACCAAAACGCTCTGACATTTTTCTTTATAAATCCTCATTTTGTACTATCCGGTGTTTTGTTTTGCTCTGTCCTCTGCTTTCGTCACTCTCACCCTAGTCTTGTTTAGCCGGACCTTCAGACTGAAGGTCTGGGATTCATGGCAGCTTTCACTGGCCAGGGCCCGCCCATGAGGCCGTTTGACCGACATGTCAAACAACCAATCACAGTTCGTTTTGTTCATCGTCACATTTGAAGCCGTGGAAATGTCGCCACAATAACAGACTGGTGTGTAAAACTCTCTGACATATTTTAAAGATTCTATGCTGCAAACTTTAAATATTACACATACTTTTGAAAATCCAGCATTTAGTTGATCCTGATAAGCACTCGTCATCACAGTTGTAAACACGTTGGCTTTCTTCTTTAGTGAGGGGGTTTAGCACCACAGTATCTTTGTTTCCAGGCGGAGCGTTGAAGAACGCGACACACACGTCTCGTGGAAATCCTGTAGAATTCAACCAATCCAATGACGACTTCGACACTCCTGAAGTGTTTCCACTTTTGTATCCCAAATGCATGAGACGTTTAGCCAACGGTCCATGGGCATGACGTCTGAGGCTGAGACTACTCTCACCCGAGCTTACGCTACACCTACATCATACATCATCCACTGAAATGCTACTCATGGACTATGAGCTATTCAAAAACGTGTGAAATGCATTACCCTGAAGAAGAAAAAGTTATTTCATGTTTTTTTCTTTCAGGGTCTTGATTGACAAATAGTTTTTGGTTACTCTATAGATACAACATTCTGTTGTATAAACTCATTAGCAGGGAGGTCCAAAATAAAGATCGGGAAGAAAAAAATGAACGAATGCAAGGATGGTTCAGGGACAGAGGAAAAAAGAGAGAGAAGGGATGTGGGGGGAGCTGTGGTTACATAACATGTGATTTCTAGTGAGAGCGGAAGACACTGGACCCTGAAAATAGACAGGAGAGTAGAATTAGAGGACTACAGACTGTCCCAGCACATGAATGTTTGACTGTAAAGAGGAGTGATTCTGCAGTGTGTCACTGTTCATCAAACTCACACACAACTTCAGACATACAGTACACACACTTACCCCAGTAGCTGATGGTCCCTTGACCCTGCTAAATAACACCATTACTGCCATGGGAATATGCAATGAGCAATTTATTGAGTTTGATGACATCCACATTTTTATTTTTGTTTTTGCAAGTGACCCTGCAACATCTGACAAATCGATGTTAATTATTTATAAACACAGAAGACATTTTCCTTAATTGATGTATGAAATTAATATTTAATTGAAAGTAATAACTCAAAGAGACTCCAATCGTAAAACCAATCGTGAAAGGTGTGGATGTATGCATTTTATATAACTGCCATTTGGCTTATGTAATTGATTTAAAGGGCTCGGCCTCTTGGGGTGCACTTTAAATTTGACACAAGACAGGAATGAAATGGACTTTACTTCAGCTGATCCACACAGTCAGGTACATATTAATGTACCACAAGAACTAGCATAGTCCCTAACCCTTCACTAGCGACTATTTTCATCATTGATAATATATACATTTTTTTATTTAAACTTTGAGCAGTAAATCAGCATATTAGATTGACTTCTGAAGGATCATATGACACTAAAGACTGGAGAAAAACATTTAAAAATCCTATCAACCCCAAACTTTTGAGCAGTATTGTAGGTCCAGATGGTGTAGATATGGCATCTGCCAGCAGTGACTAAAGAGGTCATGCTAACTAGCTAAACCTTGAACACTTAATTGAGAGTATGTGGCAAAGTCACTGCTGGATTAAAAGTGCTATGTGACTATGTGATATAATTATAAAATGAACTTCTGTTACATGCATGCAAGAGTGTCCCCAATGTTAAGCACCCAATCACTAAAGAGCATTGCAGAAAATTTGAAGGAAAAGTAATTTTGTATAACAACCGTTTGTTGTTTGTGTTCACAGCATACAGCGCAGGCTGTCCCTGCAGCTGCCGATCCTACATCACGCCTATCTGCCCTCCATAGGAGGGGTGGACGCGAGCTGCAGCAGTCCCACGAGCAGCCCGGCCTCCAGCCCACGTCACAGACACATGCCCCCCTCCTACAGGGTGATGGTGTCCGGCCTGTGAGGCCTGGAGCCTACCCTGCACTTCGAAGAAGCGATCAGCTTTTTTATTTTAAGACAGACTGAGCAATATCAGCAGTTAAACAGAAGCGTGTGAGCAAGCCGGGGGGTCCAACTCTTCATGCATTCGTGACCCCCCTCCCACCATTCATGGCCACATCAGACCAGAACTTTTCAGGCTAGGAGGGAGGTGACCGGATGTCCTCACATGGCAACCCAACCCAGACTCCCATCCTCTCGGTCCCGTCACCTCCCGTTCCTAACTCGATGGACTCAACGCCCCCCGCCCCCCTAAACAGCAGCACGGATTGATGGAGGACAGGAGCTGTAGCCTTATCTGGTAAAAAAAGACGCTTCCGCCAGCAGCCTTTCCACGTTATCCGTGCACATCGGTTCTGCTGGAGCTTGTGGGAAATGGGCAACGTATGTGACCGAGGACTCCACCTCTTTATTCACCACGTCAACAGCCATGTAAATATCACATTCGAACATCAAAGTGAGCTTTGAATATGCTGTGAAATGAATTATTCTGATGAGGCCTGGTGCTCGGAGAACTTTACAAAAAGCCGACGAACCAGGAAGAGACACGTACACCATTGCAACCGGTATGAATTTGTTGTATTGCTTCAGTGTCCCAATGGTGTGGTAAATGGTAGATAAGACTATTGGTATCTTTTGCTAAAGACAACTAGGAAGTGTTTCAGGGTAATGCGGGCCAACTTTTCCAACCTGGATAGACGTGTACCGCACATTGTTTATCTTCAAAAACAGTTAGCATCATGTAGGCCTATGCTGGTATCAGAGTATCAAAAATACTGCTTTGATTTATCGCAAGGAATGTCATGTTAGAGGTTGCGCATTTGTGACCTCAAAGAGCCACAGGTCCAGCCGAGAGGGGCGTAAGAGACAAAACCAGAGATTTTAGAGGGTCAGTCTTCCATTACAGCTGAGCGAGTTGATTCTGCATATCGGGACTGAAACACGCAGATGCAGCCCTATGCTTGGGATGTACGATAGCCGTCACGTGACCAGCTGTTACAGAACAAGAAGGCTCACAAATTGTGATAATAACAGGGAAGTGGTACACCATGCAGAGCAAAACCAAAATATCCTCACAGAAAGCTGCGAGGTTACACAAAAGAAGCAGTCCACACACAGCAAGACAGAAGAACAATATTGTATTAAACAACGGGACTGAAAAATTAGCACAAATGTAATTAACTTAATAAGAGCAAGTCATGTATGAACAAAGCCTCGTTTTGACTTTCCGGTGCAGTCTCTCAATTTACCCGCCCTCTGATTATTTCTTTTTTTTCTTTCTTTTTTTTTACTTTTGGTTGATTAAAAACCCAACATGTGTGAATCCTCTACGGTTGTCGCTTGGGCTAAAAGGGCTCGGGTACCAGGGGAGAAATGGCAGAAAGGTCCGCCCCAGTATCAGAGTGATATTGTGAAATACATCACCTAGCTCTTAGCAACAGTGAAATTACCTCATAGTTGCTATAGAAATGTTACTTTGTGCAGTGAACTTTGCACAATGTCTTGCAGAGATAGGAAGCGTCAGCGAGAGCTGGTGTCATGCTACTGTAAACCTGGAAATGTACTGAAAAAACTAATTATCGGAAATAAGCTATGTATCATCCATATCAAAGGCAAGCGTTCGTTTCAGCTGATATCTCACCGTCGGATGTCTTGGTTTTAGTTTCTGTTATATTTGTTTCTGTAATGTGCGTCTTACTGGAGCCTGATGGACCATATTGTGTCAACCAGGTGACAAAAACAGTGACAGCACATATGATCCATATGAAGCCGCTGCATTGAGGATTTATTTAACTTGTGACTTCCTTCTGTATGGCTGTTATCTAGTGATAACGTGACATTCATGGGTATGTATGTCTCAGCTATTTGGGAAAGCAGGAGATTGAAACTCAACAGAAGTGCGTTTGCTTACAGCAGTTGTCATAGTACCACACGCTCACTGAGTCAAGATGACAAAGACCTTTAAATACAACACCACAAACAGATACGCAAAAATACCACAACGCCACGGGAGCTTGTCTTAGTATGACGGCCACGACCCTAGACTGACGTTTCTAATGCACGATGAGTTTTTAAGTACACGGAGGCGATTGTCTACATTTTGACTTGACTTTTGCAGCTTATGACTATGACTGAGTTTTCATTCTGACTATAATCAGCTCTTATTTCCATGTTCATTTCAGCGTTGTTTATTCTTTATGTCTTTATGATATGTTGTTTGGCACATTCAGCAGTCAGTATCCCACAATATGAAACATCTTTGGCACATCCAATATTAGAAAAACAAACTGCAGAAAATGATGTACACTGGACATTACAAATCAAGGTATCAAATTTATTTGCATACTGACTTTATTTGTTCATTGTTTCTCATTGCCCTTTAACCTCCTGTTAAAATTTGTTACAGTAATAACCTACAATAATGTTATCATTAACATAAGTTCATTCTCATTGAAAAAAAATGTGTATGACAATAACTGATGATCTGTTAATGTTCTTAAAAGATTGTAACTTCTAAAAAATATATATTAAAATGTATATTTCTATGAAGAGATAGAGGGTAATAAGCAACAATGAAAATGAAGTGTTAATTCAGCTCAGAGAATCAGTAGAAGTAAAAGGGCTAGCTCACATTTACATATTGTATTTCATTTAAAACCTTACAGTATATGGCATAAAGTTACAGTATACTCTCAATACAGCCTTTTGAAACTAATTAATTAAAAGCAAAATTTCATACAACTTAATGTCAAAAAATAGGCAGAAACTGAAATCCACTGGTCCTATTTTATCTTCAGGCTGCTGGTCACTGAGGTTTTAAACACTGGTTTTAAACTTTCAGGCATAAATAGGAACTTTAGTATTCAAAATAATAATCATCCAAAGGAGCGACTCAAATATCTATTTTAAATAAATGTCTTTCAGACTGAGTTGGAGTAAATGGGATGTTTACAAGTTTTCTGCTCAAGGAGAGGGCATGATTCATTACTCTACTTTTAAATCATAATGATGACCATAATATTGATTAGTCCATGCTACAGAAGCCTGATGAAATGTAATTATTAACAAGAGATTATAAAAATTTTATTCAGAGTAATCATATGCTAAAGTTTGTATACATAAAGAATGTATAATAATTTATTTTCTAATCTTTCATGCATGGTATCCTATGCATACATTATAGATTTAATTTTGCAAATCATTTTACTAAATCATTTCTGACAAATACACAACATAATTATAAAAGTGGCAATAATAAGCTCATTCTAACTGTATAGATAAGTATATTTACAGTATGTTCTTGATGGTGCATTAAGCTGGAAGGAAGAATCATATCTGCATAAATATATTTTACACTACCTGTACATTTGGTGTATAGTTATGACATTAATGTTGACATTGCACAGGAATTCATCAGTCATGGGGATCATGCTTCTCAGTAACTACTGTCTTACACTTTGAAGAGTACTAAAAACAAACATGAAGACATTCAGAGTGTACCATGCACCACAAACTGTTCTTTTAAAAATGGAAAGGTAAACACTGGTCCGTCTACGCAGTATGTATTCATGTCATTACCGTTATAGGAAAAGTGAATTTGTGACGTAGTCTTATTTTAAGGAAATCACTAGAAAAACACAAAAACTGAATTAAGACTAAGGTAGTGCTTTATATGATTTCTATTTGGACATGTACTATACTGTGGATTCAAATCACTGTGTGTGTGCATGTGTTTGTGAATCAAGCAAAACACAAGGTTAACCTGCTAACACATGGCTTTTGAAACTGTATCATGGTCTGTGAAATGCACATCTGGTTGTTTAGGACTGTCTTTGCAATAACCTTGGAAATGAAGTCGAGAGCTGATTTGTTGGACATTTAAATCTGTGATGTTAACTACGAAACTGAAAATGATCTAAATGTTGTGTTTTTCTAAAGCAAGAAAACACTCATTTGTGCAAAGAGATTCATGAATACAGTCTACGAGATTCAAGAAAACTGTTGGGCTGGACTCCATGTGTATTCTAGTGTGAACTGGTCTATCTTTGCATCATGTAACAAACAATAGCAAGGCCTTGTCATTGCCCCAGGAGAATGAAGAACCACTTCTAATGTATATAATGTAAACAACTTTTTTTTTTTTCTGTAGAGGTATAATACAATGATAGTGGGGGATGTTACAAAGGATGTTAAAAAGACAGAATGTTAGCAGTGAGCGTGTATGTCTGTTTGCCACTGTGTGAAAACGTGCTGTCTACAAGTTTACACAATCGCTATACAAACTATTTATTCTGTGCTGGAAGACTTATCGCTCTTTTTTTGTTTTGGTCGTTTTGCTTTACATCTCTTTTGAGTTCACAAAACTTGTCACTGCCCATAAAAAAAGGAAAAAAAGAGGAACTCCATAACTATGTTGTTTTGTTTTTCTATACAGTGCTTTTTGGAAGTGTACACTTGTGTACTCCACTGCTGTATCGTCCCGTGTGTTTGCACTGGCACACACACAGACACAGGATCTCTTGAACAAATCAAAGTGGATGTGTTCATTTCATATTTTCTTGTACCCTTAAACTGCATGGAAATCATAACATTTTTAATAAATTATTGCAAAAAAAAATGTTTTATTAATAAAATTATTAAAATTATTCTGTTCATTTTTTTTTTTTTTTATCAAGCACTTCATTTGGAAATTAGCATTATTTACTCACCTTCATGTGGATCCAAACCTGTATGATGTTCTTCAGTTCACTTTATGAACTTGTATGGGAAAACAAACGCATTTCAATTCCTTCATTTTTAATATAGAAAATATGTTATGTAAAATAAGAACAATTTACCCCAAAGTAGCAATCGCCGCATTTTTTTTATTTTAGGAATAATGCAATTTTCACAACTCACAACTTTAAATGGTTCTACTGAGTTTTTGTTTACTAAAAGTCTTTTTGTAAAGATGTTTCACCAGCTACATTTTTAGCAAAGAACATCCCAATTCATTTAACACGCTTCTATCACTATCATATTTGCAATCCTGTCAAAAAATAAATATGGCGCTACTGAGTTGAAGGTTTTACATAATTTTACCTATAATTATCTTACAGCTTCTGCTCAGTAAAAGTAGTAGTTCATTATAATATTCACTAATTTTCGTGGAGATAAATAAAGACTCAAGATGGCGCCGGTTGTGCTTGAATAAAACGTGAAAATGCATAAAAGTAAATGTAGCGCCAGTTTTGATTACCCGGATGAGCGGATTTATATGAGACTATAGACCCTTAAAAGTTTGTAAACATTGCAGCGTCTCCGGGTGGGCGGGGCTTAGCTGGAGGCAAAAAGAGGCGCGGACGCAATGTTGACAAGCGTAAGCTAGCACGTTTTAGGAGGGATTTATTAAACATGGATGCAGAAGAAGGTTCTGAACTGTCCGAATATGTACAGTAGCTGACTCTGCGGGACCGTGAGAGCTATTTTTGTAAATTAACTCTCGCGGATGGAAGCAGGTTACCTGACCCATATGCCATATACGGCCATATGAATTACTTTTGGGTGGTTTGGGGAATTTTGTCAAGGCTTATTTTCTAATGTAACCTATCGCTGGGCTAACTATTATAAGCAATGTGTATTATTTTAAGAGACCATTCAAAGGATGGCACACACATCTATCGCTGTATGTTTGTTTAACATTTAAACTAGAATGTGTGCTGAAGGTTGGCGACTTTTCACCTATAAAATAGAAACTTGCTGATTTACTAGATAAAACCAACACACCAGTTCATATGCATAGATTATTTTACCTGATATTAAGTGTGCACTGAAAACACGAGCATTATTTATGATCATCTCCGTCCAGTCTGTACGCCGTATTGCATTCAACCACAATTGTCTTCTTGATTTCTGTGAAAGAATGTCTGCCGGGATCCGGTAAAACTTTAGTTTTGAAACAAAAGTGCTGTTCCTTCTATTCTGGCAGCCAAAAACACAAGAAGACATTTTAAAGTCAAAACCTCGAACTTTTATAGCGCACCTGTTTTGCCTCCAGCTAGAGCGGTGACGTCACAGTGACGTAGGCGATTAAGGGGTCTATAAATATGAGCTGGATGCCGCGCGATCGAATAATCAGAATCAAGTAATCCACAGAGCGATCCAGATTTACAACGACATGAGAGGTGAGTAAATTATCTAAAACTTTCATTTTTGAGTGAACTTTCTCTTTAATTCTCTACACTGCAATGTAATTCCATACTACACAACCATAAAACAACAGAAACGCAAGGCAAATGAATCTGTCACGAGCGCTCCTGTACGTTGAGTATATAATGAATTATTGAGAGTGCAGGGACTTGATGCCAAACTGAATGCTAGAGGATGAAGCCTTCATGTCACAGTCAGCTTTCCTATTCCATCAAGTGCTCAAATATTTAACATGTCAGTACTAGACAAGACACAGAAGACCTTTACACAACAGCACAACACAGATGGGTCAGATAGTGTCCTTAAATAGCACACAACAAACCATCTTACCTCAACAGAACAAAACAGTTTAAGAGATAGTTCACCCAAAAATGAAAATTATGTCATTGATTATGTTGTTCCAAGCCCATAAAATGTTCGTTCATCTTTGGAACACAAATTAAGATATTTTGATGAAATTCAAGAGCTTTCTGACCCTGCATATACAGCAAGGGAACTACCACATTTGAGGCCCAGAAAGCTAGTGTAAGGACATTGTTGAAATAATCCATGACATCAGTTTCAACCTCAATTTTATGAAGCTACAAGAATATTTTTTTGTGTGCAAAGAAAACAAAAATAATGACTTCCTGTACAGGTACATCTCAGGGTCCACTGCCATTTCTACATTTCTGTGCCTTGACCTGTTGTAGTTCCCTTGCTGTCTACGGAGGGTCATGGGGTCAGATTTCATATATATATATAAAAAAAATAAAAAAATATTTTCTGAAGATAATAGGTTTTGTGGGTTTGGAACAATTTGAGCGTGAGTAAATAAAGAAAGAATGTACATTTTTAGGTGAACGCTTTAAGCTTAGAAATGTTAAACTTTACCACACCATAATTTTGACTAGATATTAAACAAGACTTGACATTGGTGGACATTGACTTGTTCCATGGTGTTCACATCTGATTTTATGAACCTGTTCATGTGTGTAGCTGAAATAACAAAATCTGTTCATTGGAAAAACTTACATGGTGTCCCTTTCTGGAATTCTTATATGATTAAATTTACAGTTACCATTAAGACAGGTTGACGATTTGCCTATAATCTAGCAAAAACCAGGTTAGAACGTGGTTACATTACACCATGTTAACAATGTCTTGCAGCAATACTTCCAAAACGGTGAATATTTTTATCATTTTAGCAGCGCTGCAGTGTATTGCCAAGTCTAAATTATTTTCTGTGGTAATCGAAAGCATGTCACTGATGCTGTCGATACAGCTTAAGTTAAATTGGATCCAGAAAACATTCCTTTAATGTCTCACAAGGATGAATGTCATTGGTTTCAATAAAGGAGGCGCTCAATAAAAAGGAGCACTTTTCTTAAATGAAACTATTTCTCCAGTGAATGATTCACGCCTGGTGAGTCTATGGCCCTCATGGCTCATTGTACATCTTATCCGAACGCTCATCTGTCCTTCAGGCACTGGAAACAAGAGGATGTGAGCTGGATTTTCTATTCTCTTACTGTCACTTACAGCTGTAGATTATTTCAAGAGGATTTGGCGTTCATGGGATGTGGGGTGCTTCAAAACAGCCAATAAAAGAATTATAGTTAGCTTGAGATAAATCACTCGTGTGATATTCCATTACTAGAAAAGAGACATTTATTACAATACAAAGCAATGTGTTTTTCTTTATACATCATAAATAGTACATTAGTTCGTTTACAGGTCTTAAGTAATAGTGCTGAAATTCAAAGAGGAGAAGCTGATTTAAGGGAATGAGAAAACCTCTCCCAGAATCCCAGATGAAAAACACAGCACATTTTGCCACACTGACCAGCTGAAGCCTTCACAGCAGTTCATCCGTTCTGAATATCAGCTGGATGCACTGCAGATGATCACCAGAGGCAGCATGAAGTCACAGGGCTGATATTTTGATGTTGAAGACTTTGACGACATGGTCGGCACCAGTGCTGGCTAGCTGAACCCAAGCTCGCTCTTCGTTCCCAGCATGGCCTGCCCGTCCCGGCCTCAGCCTCCAGCGCAGCCTCTTCACCGTCAGAGTGTGACTCTGACTGTGATGGGTGGTTAAGAAAAGCCACAAGCACGACATTGATTCAAGGCAACACAAATCTCCCCTCGCACGCTGTCTGGATGCTCTGCCGCCCCGTTTCACTTCAACTCAGCCTGTCCAAATACTTCCAGGGGTGAATATACACTTGCCAATTTCAAAAGTAATACAGGCAGACGAATAAACACATGAATCAATCTTGCTTTTCAGAACCCACAGCAATACATGGTAAATTTTTACTTCTTGTACTTCTAAGGTGAGTGACTTCTGGGTAAGAGCTACGTGTAAGTGCCTACACAGACGGTTTATCAATTACACCTACAGAAGGAGAGAGTTTAGCCAGTCGGGACTCAATCCACTGTGGGGGAGAGAGAGATAGCTAGCGAGAGGGCTCGGTGCAAACAGAATGCACAACACGGCCTGGCCTCTCTCTGACACTTCATTCTCTCTCTTCACGGATCAATGCGAAACCTGCCCACGGGAGCCCCCGTATCAACCTGAAGCTTCTCCCGAGCAGCGTGGGCCAGCTCAGATACGTGCAGCCCTTTTGTTGTCAATTACACCACCAGCCCTGGTCTCTGGGTGGAGGTATGACTGTCGTGTTTAACTTCAGATCATGTCACTTTCAAATCAAATCAAATCAAAGTTTATTTATAAAGCACAATAAAAACAACAATAGTTGACCACTGTGCTGTACAATGTCATACTAAAAAAGGTATCAAATAAGTGATATACACATATGCATATATACACATACACATGTACACATGCACAAATATACATACATGCGTATATACACACAGTACACACCTATACACAAAAACATGCATAACACATACATACATACATACATAAATATAATAAAGACCGCAATGCAAATCAGAACACTGATAAATGGTCTAAAAAGTCTAGGAACAGTTATATGCCTGAGAAAAAAGTTATGTTTTTAGCTTAGATTTAAATTCAGCTTCTGATGAAACTGATCTGAGGGAGCCCGGTCACCTCGCAGCTTTAATCTAGATCTAGGGACCATCAGTAATTTTTGTTCAGAGGATCGCAGAGATTTAACAGAGGTTTTTGGGTTCACAAGGTCGCAAAGATAAGTAGGGGCTGAAACATTCAAAGCTTTAAAAACAAAAAGTAACATTTTAAAATCAATTCTGTAATGGACCGGCAACCAGTGCAAGGAGCGCAGTACAGGGGTAATATGTTCGAACTTGCGAGTACCAGTCAAAAGTCTGGCAGCTGCGTTCTGAACCATCTGAAGTCGATTTATATTAGATTGACTAATTCCAACATAGGGAGAATTACAATAATCCAGCCGAGATGACACAAATGCATGGATCACTCTCTCAAACTCAGAAAAGGTAAAAAAACTCTTGGTTTTTTAATCCAACTACAATCGTAGTTGGAAAAAACAAGATCTAACTACAGAGTTTATCTGTTTGTCAAATTTGAGTGAGGATTCAAAAAAATTTTTTGTAGAGGGTCTTTCATAGCAAACTAAGTCTCCCAAATCATAATTAAAGGTGCCTGAAGGCTCAAAAACCATAACCTCTGTTTTGCTCTCATTAAGGTGCAAAAAATTTGAAGAAAGCCAAGACTTATTATCAGCCAGACATGCAGCTAAGGATCTCAAAGCTGTTTTGTCGTTGTGCTTCAGGGGCAAATAAATTTGGGTGTCATCAGCATAAAAATGAAATGACAGCTTGTGCTTGGTAAAAATAGACCCCAAAGGAAGCATATATAATGAGAACAAAACAGGAGCCAAAATGGAGCCCTGAGGAACTCCAAACATCAGGGCGCAGCTGGATGAAGAAAAACCATCAAGACAAACAGAAAAAGTCCTATCTTCAAGATATGATTTAAACCAGTGCAGAGCGCGACCTTGAATACCCACATATTTTTCTAGACGCTATATAAGAATTTTGTGGTCGACGGTATCGAAAGCAGCGCTTAAATCTAAAAGTAGAAGTATCATTGAGCCCCTGAGTCGACAGTTAATAAAATATCATTTAAAACTTTTAAAAGTGCAGACTCCGTACTATGATGCTTCCTGAAACCAGATTGAAATTTTTCAAGTATATTGTTTGATTCTAAGAAGCTCTGTAATTGTACTAAAACAACCTTTTCTAAGGCTTTAGAAATGAAAGCCAAATTTGAGATCGGTCTATAACTTGATAAGACGGCCGGGTCGAGATTAGGTTTTTTAAGCAGTGGTTTAACAATTGCATGTTTAAAATATCTTGGAACGGTTGCTGTAAGAAGTGACTTATTTATTATAGCTAAAATACTTGGTCCAACAACATCAAAGACCTCAAGAAAAAACCGAGTGTGAACAATATCAAGTGGGCATGTAGTGAGTTTCAAATGCTTAATTATGTCTTGAAACGAGCTTAAAGAGATTGTCTGGAATTCATTACAAATTGGAGTGCAGAGATGCGGGACAGATAGGTCATAATTTGAAGATACTATACGCTGTCTTATGTCAACTATTTTATCTGTGAAAAACCTGAGAAAATCTTCACATACTGCAGCTGAGGCATTCAAAGAAACAGCACTATTTGGATTTAAAACAGAGTTTAAAATGTTAAAAAGAGTTTTAGGTTTATGACAATTTTTTGCAAAGATATCTGAAAAATACTGAGATTTTGCCAGTTTAACAGATTTTTGATACCCAATTAATGATTCACGTAGAATTTCAAAAGATACTTGTAGTTTATCTTTTTTCCACTTCCGTTCGGCTCTACGACAAACTCGTCTATGTTCTTGTGTGGTACTGTTTAACCAGGGTTCAGGTTTAGATTTTAATAGTTTTTCTCGCACAGGAGCCACAGAATTTAAAATATCATTTGAAATGGAATTAAACAATGAAAGATGTTCATCTACATTTGAATTATTTAAGGAGAAATCAAGATTGTACATCAAACAGGCCTCCTTAAAATAAACAGCAAAATCATCATTAGATGAAGGATTAAAAAGCCGAGTTTGCTGTGATAACCTCTTAGATTTCATAGTTTTACCATTTGGAAGAGAGCAAGTGAACATAATAGGCTTATGATCTGAAAAACTCAATTCAAGAGTTTCAAGTTTGCAAACTGGAATACCATGCAATAATACAAGATCTAAGGTATGGCCTTGTTTGTGAGTGGGACCATTTACCACTTGAATGAAGTCCAGAGAGTCAACCAGACTAAGAAAATCTTTAGCCAGGGAATTTGACTCGCAACAAACATGAATATTAAAATCCCCCACAACTAAAAGCCTATCATATTTAAGAACAGCTTCGCTCAAAAAGTTTGAAAACTCCTTTAAAAAGTCCTTGTTTGGTTTCGGAGGACGATAAACCACTGCAATCGATAACTGATGTTTATTTAGCTGAAAGAGTAGTATTTCAAAGCTTGAGTAGGATTCAGTCTTTAGGGTATGACAACAAAATCGGCTTTTGAACACCGACGCAAGCCCACCGCCCCTGCCAGAAGTTCTAGGGCAGTTTAAAAACGAGCAGTTTGTTGGCACAAGTTCGGAAAAGGGGCTTGTATCCCCCGCAGTCAGCCAAGTCTCAGTAATTAACAAAAAATCCAATTTATTTGAGATAAAGAAATCTCGCATGATGAATGTCTTGTTGATCAACGATCTTGAATTTACCAAAGCCATCTTTACCTGTACCGAATCGCAGTTCGTCTGTGTAGCACAGCACAGCGAGCGAAGATTGTTGAGATTTACACCCCCGCGGCGAAGACGTGGTGTCCGGAGATGAGGAAAGCTGGAATACTTGCCCTGAGCCACAGGTAAAATCCAATAATACGCCACTTCGAGCAAGCGCCATGATTCAAATCGGCCACAACCCAATTCAAAGCGACCCAAGCCATGGCATGATGGATGTAAGCTTGTTAGATGCAACTTTAATTTGACCGCGATACCCCCTCTTTTCCCCCTTCTTCTGCGGCGCTTCTTTCCAGGAAGCTCCATGGCAGCTGGCTTCGAAAGGCCGGGACATTCGTCAAGAAGGGAGGGGGTGGGCTGTTAAAATTCTCAGATCTCAAATCAGTGTTTGATACAGCCTCAATAGAGTCTCTTATGTTTAAAAGCAATTGATGGTCATAAGTAATCAATGTAAAAACTATAATAAAAATAATAATAAAATAAAAATAAAAAACAAAGCCAGGACAGAGAGCAGACGGCCAGCCAAGCACACCGGCGCCATCTTGCACTTTCTAAAATGCTAAGAGGAAGACTGTGAAACTCAGATTATTTAAAGGGACTTATGAGGCATTTTAACAGTTTTTAATTATTTTTGACTAAACCGCTTTGAAGAATCTGCTTGCTTCTGTCAAATTTTCTGTGACTTAATCTAATTGCGATTGTGATGAAAATGCTTTAGGTGTGCTGTACTTGTTTGTAGCGTTGCACAATTTGTCAATTTTTTTGTGATTGCATATCATTAAAATAAAATTACATATAAAATTAATATTTTAATTACTATTACTTTTATTAGATTTAAGATTATTATTATCTTCAAATAAAAATATAAAACAATAAACATTTAAATTACAGTAAAACTACTAATGTCAATCTATTTGGGAGTGAAAATAGATTTTTCTTTTGGATTAGTCTTATTTTGAGAAGCAGAGCAAATTATGCTTTAAAGAGAGGTTTACGAAGATTTTCTTTTGTCTCCAAATATCCACAAACATATTAAAGCAAAACATACATTTTGATTTCACGAGTTCTTAGTTTTAGTTATGTGGATGTAGATTCTGTGCAGGTCTAGCAATCACACTTCTGAGCTTGAGTAAAATTATGTTTTCAAACTCAACATTTAAAAATTATTAAAGAATGGAGAGAAAAATATAAGTGGAAAAAAGGATACCAAGCATCAGTTTCTCCACATCTGCTCCAGTCTGATCCAGAAGACAAATCCTCTGATGGCCTCCATTTATACAGCTAAATTTTCCCATTCTCTAGACCTACAACCAGCAAATAACTACCCAAATACAAGTATAATTCAATATTCGTCCCAGGCACATCACATTAATTCTAATGATGGTGTCACAAGATCACAGCTAACAGAATAACATTACTTCTGGTCTAAACAGAGATATGGGCAGGTAGACACAGCAGTAGCTGAACCTCCGACATCCAGAACAGAGGAGTAGGGGTCACGCTTTCACCCTCACATTCACCGACACTGACTCCAGAGCCACAATGACCCCAGAGGATTACCTACAACAACATAACAAGGTCAGATGTCAAAGCTCAGACCGCAGGAAAGAGTTGGACAAAAAAAATGCTGCATGCAGTCATTTTTCCCATCATTAAAAATGTTTTACACAGAATTATCAGTATCAGTTGCTCAACAGCAGCAGTTGCATCATGGGTGTAGACAAGTTGAAATCCCGTGACCAACTAAATACTATTTCTTTATTTTTCGCATTGCCCCAGTTTTGGATTTTTTTGCTTTCTACAGTGGGTATCGATAACTGAGAACTTTTCACTATGTGGCCATCCTGTCATGCCAACCAGTCCTAAATGCATGTTAAACTGGACCTACCTTCTTGACTCGACTTGATGTCACAAAGTACTTGCTGTCAGAGCTCCAGTCACATGACCAAATAATACGTGTGTGAACCGCTGTGTCCTTACTAGTGTTTGCGTAGAGAGAAAAGCTCGCCTCTGGGGAAGAAATTGAAATAGTAAAACATTAATATACAAGACATAATATTCACAATGTACTTAGATTAAATAAATAGTTCACCTGAAACGGAATATTCTTTCATTAAGGCCATCCTTTAAAATATTCTTGTTTGCCGTTTTTGCTTTTAGTCCGACCGACTTGCCGATTGTAAATTTGCTTTAAGACCGACCAATTTTTTTTTACTCTTCAAACAACTAATACAAAAGCAATAAAATACTATTAATTATATTTAAGTATTTTAAATATAAATTGCCTAGGCCTACATACAAATGAAGGCTATCTTTTTTAATTAAAAAAAAACGTGACGTCATCTATGTTTACACTATTGGTTAAAGAATTTCACAATATGGCCTGTGCATTCGCTACATCTCATATTATCATTCATTGTCAGAGTCAACGGTTCGCGATTGGTAATGATGGCTGCAGCTGCAGTAAACAAAATGTTCGCGGTCACTGTTCAAAGTCATACGGATTCGGGCACCATAATACATCTAAAAAAATTCATTAAAAACAGCTCGAGACCGCTTTAACTTGGCACGAAGTTCTGGAAAAATCTATTGCACGAATCAAGCACAAGTTTCGAAAACGAAAATAGGAAATTGATTTTAACGATCTTCTCTCGGAGCGCGTCCAGGTTTTTTTCTTTTTCTTCTTTTTTTTTGAACAGGCGTCACAGAGCAACTGCAGCTTGTGCACCCTTTAGTTTTCTATTGAGCCAGGACACACACTCATAACGGCAAATAATACTTCTGCACAATGTTTCTCATTTTACAAAAGAAATGTGAATTCAGCCGGTATTCAGTCTCATACAGTTTCGGGCTTGAATCGCCTAGGGCTGTCAAAATAGCTGAAAAACTAAATTAGATTTTTTTTTTACTTAAATATGATCAAAATTCGAATTGTATTCGAATTTAAAATGCATAATTTCAGTTAGGGTGAAGAAAAGCTTTTTGTTTCTCTTCTGAGGCCTCAAGATAGAGCATCGAGCAAAATATTACTGCACGTTTATTCAAAGCATTAGAATACATGACTGAAAAAACAACATAATATTTAAAATAATGTTTATGAACCAATTATTAATTAAGTTGCTTAAAGAACTATAAACAAAACAGCATCATGTAAGATAAAAGTGAGATATTTTTTGAAAATTAAATTTAAATACATTCATTTTACATGTCTTTCTAAACATGCGGCTCTCTTCTGCGAGACGCGAGTCCAACGGTGTCTCTCTAGAAAATGCGGTTCAAGTGGACCAGAAAACGCGTGCTTTTCAACGCCGTATTAATTTTAAAACGCCGTTTTCATAACGCCGCCAGGCGATAAATAAGCGCCGTTACGCGATAAGTTAACACCAGACGCCACCACGCGTTAAAATAACGCCACACGCCGACAGACATTAAGTTAACGCAACACGCCACTTAAGATGCAGATTTGTTTACTCATCTACATGGACACACCTCTCATGTCTACAAGGACTCTACGGCAAGTCAGAGCATCCAGTTTGCAAGAGCGCGAAGATGGCAAGGATAGCCCTTACAATTATACATATAGCTTTTGTCTTTTATCACCCCAGGCACGAATGAGTGCAAATTTGGAAATGATTTTATTCAACAGTTAAATTAACAAGAAAGTAATATTATTATTTTATTATTATATTATATTTTGAGTAGGCTATCATTTCAATTTAATAAATAGTTGGCGATAGTTTCACAAAAATAGAAATTGTTTATTTACATTTACTCAACCCAATGATTCAGATGCAGCTTCTGAAACAAAAGTAAAGCATGTGTAATTCTAAATTAAATATTAATATTTAAAGCTACATTTTGTTTGCTTTTTCACATTTAACACAATTAGGCTCTAAAATATCTTCTGAGGGTACTTTTCTTCCTTTTTAAAAACATGATAACATATGATAAACTGAAATCATACTCAAAAGTAGATACCTGATTTATTTTACAATAAAGCAATTACGAATATAGAAATAGGGAATATAGTTATCGAATGACACAAATAAGTCCAAATTTGGAAATTATTACAATGGTTAAATAAATAAGAAAATGTATGGCAAGTCCTGACCTTTTGGATGTATTTAATTATAAATACCTTTGTAATCTATAATAACAGTAAATTTATTCATTCTTGAATATTAATATAGGTACCGGTAATTTTGGCCAAATTATATATACTTTGTTTGTGAATTTGCACATGCTATAATGTAATCATCATTAATGACCCCTTTGTGTTTAATTAAAAAATTAAAAAGAATGAGGCGAATTCGCGTCTTCCGCGCCGCGCTAAACACCTCATTCGTGCCGCGAGACCTCCAGACACGCGTAAACGCGCCCTTGCATTGACTTAACATTGAAATCATTCACGCCAGATGCTCTATTCACGTTTGGTGTGAACACAGCATAAGAACGATGTAATGAAATGAATGTTTAAAATATAAAGTTTTGAAAATGGAAATATTAAACGATTTAAATGACTCATTTATACTTTCAAATGAAACTGAAACCGACAGTAGGTGGCAGCATGTCACTGCCTTATCAATGAATCATTTATTTAATCGATTCGTTCATTCATTCATTTAAGAACAAAGCAAATGACTCTCTTAATGAATTGGTGATGGATATATCATTAACTCGCTAGATTTGTTCAAAAATGCAGATTCATTCAAAAACGTTCAGAAACAGCTGTGTGTTTGTTTGGAGAAGCACCGCGATCAGCTGTGACTTTGTTTGAATTTGTTTTTAAGAAATAGAGCAAATTAAGTGTTCCTGAAATTTAAGCCGATATGTTCAGGGGCGCCTGCAGAATTTCTTCCGAGGGAGCCCTCTCTACACTGTTTGTTATGATGAATGACAATACTGCAGTCTGCTTTCACGATCTGAGGTGAACCAATAATCTTTAATCTCATTTACTATCCTAACTGCATTATTATAATTTTTTTTCAGATTTGCCTTTGTTGTTGATGCTAATACAAAATATCAGGGGGGACTCCCATAAGTCTATTTTTAGGGGGGGTCAGCTCCGCAGTTTTGCTTAATGAAAGTGACGTGAAAGTGACGTGACATTCAGCCAAGTATGGTGACCCATACTCAGAATTTGTGCTCTGCATTTAACCCATCTGAAGTGCACACACACAGAGCAGTGAACACACACACACACTGTGAACACACACCCAGAGCAGTGGGCAGCCATTTATGCTGTGGCGCCCAGGGAGCAGTTGGGGCTTCAGTGCCTTGCTCAAGGGCTCCTAAGTCGTGGTATTGAGGGTGGAGAGAGCACTGTACATGCACTCCCGGCCCGAGACTCGAACTCACAACCTTTCGATTGCCAGTCCGACTCTCTAAACATTAGGCCATATATAATATAAAATATAATATAAAAGAAAAAATAATGTAGTTTAAAAATTTATATTTAATTTAGAATTACATATGCTCTACTTTTGTTTCAGAAGCTGCATCTGAATCGTCATATATTTACAGACTAAAACAGTTTGGTTATCAGCATTCTTCAAAATTTCTTCCTCAAACGCAATAAAGGCATAATGTTTGAAACAACATTGGGTTGAGTAAATGTAAATGTAAATAAACAATTTCTATTTTTGTGAAACTATCGCCAACTATTTATTACATTGAAATCATAGCCTACTCAAAATATAATATAATAATAAAATAATAATATTACTTTCTTATTAATTTAACTGTTGAATAAAATCATTTCCAAATTTGCACTCATTCGTGCCTGGGGTGATAACTTTATGAGACAAAAGCTATATGTAAAATTGTAAGGGCTATCCTTGCCATCTTCGCGCTCTTGCAAACTGGATGCTCTGACTTGCCGTAGAGTCCTTGTAGCCATGAGAGGTGTGTCCATGTAGATGAGTAAATAAATCTGCATCTTAAGTGGCGTGTTGCGTTAACTTAATGTCTGTCGGCGTGTGGCGTCATTTTAACGCGTGGTGGCGTCTGGCGTTAGCTTATCGCATAACAGCGCTTATTTAACGCCTGGCAGCGTTATGAAAACGGTGTTTTAAAATTAATACGGCGTTGAAAAGCACGCGTTTTATGGTCCACTTGGCTTTCCATAAAAGATGAGACAGCAGATACTGCGTGTCGAGCTCGTCCGCCTTTGAAAGTAGTGTAGACACGGCTGTGTTTACAATCGATTCAATGAACACTTGTCACTCAAATCAAACAGGATTTTTTTCACAAAAGTGACAACCCAAGAAAGCAAAGTAAACTGTCTCTCATTTGTAGGTTGCATTGACACGTAGCGGTGGATGCAAGTAAAACAGTACCTAATTTTTTTTTCTTCTCACCTGAAATTCATGCAATAAACATGTTTTTTACAAAGATTTAAATTTGTTTGTGGTCTATAATAGCCTGCATCACAATGAGGTTTGCAATGATGCGCCCGAAGGCACGGGTTGAAGACCCAGTCAGTGACGTCACGATATGCTAATTTGTTTAAATTCATACCTACGTCATCACCATCACAAAAATTTACTTTTTTTTTACATTGAAACTTGAAAAAAAAAATATATAGACTGACCTACCGACCCTTTTTTTTTTTTTAATTAATGTTACTGCAAACCAAAATATTTTTAAGGATGGCCGAAGTACTTGCCTTCATGTTGTTCCAAACACATAAGACTTTATTTTCAGAACATAATTAGAATTTCTCTAAACTGAGTTTGTGGTCACCCACAGTCCAGCTATCGAGGTCAACGCACCCTGGTGATGCCACCTTGACCAGTAACCCTCCATCCGCATGCCCCGAACAAACCAACACGCGTGCCTCTGCTAATTAAAGCCTAAGCAACCACAGCTGGCCAGCCACAGACTGGAGAGTCTTAACTCATTAACCAGAAACACAAAAGAGAGGAAGTCCGACAAATGGAGAGAGAGCTGCAGGGGAGGAAACTTGTCTTTGTAATAGAGATTTCTCCACACATGACATGTTCGACCACCATGCTGGGCGGTTCTCTGATCAGCTGTGACACTGACTAACCTCTCCACATCTGCAGCACACAGGCTGTGAGTAATACCAGCTTCAAAGAGAATGGACTGCAGCATGCCTCGGCCCTCAGCAGCCGGCAATGCCTCGGACACATCAGAAAATAGAGAAAGAAAAACAGACGCTCCAGTGGTTACCTTGTGTCAACAGTGATTTAGATGTGTATGCTCAGAATAAACATTAATACTACATGGCCATTGGGAGGCGCTAGCTTACTCTTGATAAATGCCAGGAGAATCTTACAGTGGGCAAACATCAGCAGTCCACAAACTAATATTGTTGACAAAGAAAAATGGAGGAAGGTAAAAGCTGTCTTTGAGTAAAGAGGTCTATAAAGGCTGGAGGAAGCTGTTAGCTTTCCCATTCATCTTATAGGATGTTACTTCTCAGGTGGGTTTACGTAGGATTGTACGATTAATCAAAATAAAAACAAAACTGCATTATGATTAAAGGCTCCGGTATATTTCAAATGAAGTTTGTTTTCGTTCTTATGGTATACTGTTTCTGAACATTCTGACACCCCCGCGCTGCTGGAGGTGGGCTGTAGATTAATGTAAACGTGTTGGCAACGCTCGCGCAAATCCCCTAAACACATCTACGATGAAATGAAATGTAGGCAATCAAGGTGTGAGATGGGCACCAATGGTCAGAATATTATAGACAAAAGAATAATGATTAGCAGCCGTTCAGAGTCAAGTATCATTTTTGCAATAAAAAAGAACCATAGTCAGTCCGTTCTTGTCTCGGATGTTTCTCTGGGTCACTTTTTGCATAACTCCGGGTCGTCGACACCAAGATTCGTTGCAATTTCTTTCTAGGAATTAATGCTTTCTCTGAATCTTCAAAGTCTCTCCGCGATTGATCTTACGGGTGTGGATATATTTGTGCCAGCTCAGCCATTCGACACTCCAGTGTATTCATGTTGCTAATGACTAGGCCGGAGATATTATTCTCTCTTGCCTGACCTCCGTTGAATGAGAAACGAACCGAATAAAAAAAAAAAAACTCACGTCAAAAAGGGTAGAGTTTCAGAACACACCCACCGATTGCATAACCGCCATGGACCAATAGCTGAAACAAACTCCCCCAGAAAGCTCACTTTCAAAGTGAACTTTCATTTCGGTTACATATGTAACCAAGGTTCCCTGAATAGGGAACGAGATGCTGCGGTGACGTCACCGTATGGGAACACCCCTCGGTGTGACGAATGTCTGAAGCCCTATACCATCCCGCCAATCCTATTGGCCAAATAGCGCTTGGCACCACCCCACGCATGCGTACGCATCGTATACCTGGGTGCCGCGCGCAATTTTGCTCAGATTTCATGAACTGAAGAAGAAGAATGCTATCAAGGTATGGAACGGCCGGGACCGCAGCATCTCGTTCCCTATTCAGGGAACCGTGGTTACATACGTAACCGAGATGTTCTCTTTCATAGGTCACTTCGATGCTGCGGTGACGTCACCGTATGGGAACCCTATACCATAACGCCTGACGTACCTGATAGCTGGGATCCAAGGAAGCATCTGCTGAAGTGGAGAGAACCCAGGAGCCAGGAGCCGTCCTCACATCCAGACTGTAAAACTTGATAACCGTGCTCGGTGAGGACCATCCTGCCACAGCACAGATATCATCCATAGAAGATCCACTAAGAAAAGCTTGTGAAGATGCCACTGCTCTCGTGGAATGAGCTCCTATTCCTAAGGGCGAAGCGAGTCCATGCGCCTCATACGCTAAAGATATTGCCTCCACCAACCAATGGGACATGCATTGTTTTGTGACAGCATGGCCTTTATTCTTGTGTCCGAAACAGACAAACAGCTGGACAGACTCACGCCATGGGGCTGTTCGATCAACATAAGTCTTTAGCGCTCTGACAGGGCAAAGACCCAGATCTCCTGACCCCGCCTCTGCAGGGGGTAAAGCCTCCAAGACCACTTGTTGAAAGCGGAAAGGGTTAGAAGCGACCTTAGGGACATAATTAGGCCTCGGTCGCAGCAATACCTTCACAGAGCCTGGTGCAAATTCCATGCACGAGGGTGAAACAGAAAGAGCCTGTAAATCCCCAGCTCTCTTGAGGGAGGATAAAGCCACAAGAAGAACTGTCTTTAGTCAGGATTTCATCCGGTATAATCTCCAAGGGCTCAAACGGATGCCCTGATAAACCTTGCAACACAATGGATAAATCCCATGAAGGAACTCGCACAGGGCGGAAAGGCCTCAGCCGTCGCGCACCCTGTATAAAACGAGAAACCAGCGGATGACGGCCCACTGAGGCGCCATCTATATATACGTGGTTAGCTGAAATGCCTGCCACGTAAACTTTCAGAGTGGCTGGCGTTACTCCATCAGAGAAACGGTCCTGAAGGAACTCCAGTACTGAAGCCACTGGGCAGTAAACTGGATCCATATTACGAATTCCACACCAGGTCGTAAACAGTTTCCATTTGAAAGCATATAAGCGTCTCGTAGAAGCTGCTCTAGAATTCATTATAGTCTCGGTGGTTTCAACAGAAAGACCGGGACATACTAACTCACTCCGCTCAGAGGCCATGCCCACAGCTTCCATAGATCTGGCCTTGGGTGCCAAATCATTCCCTGTGCTTGAGATAGTAAATCCTGTCTGAGGGGAATCTCCCATGGAGAGCCCGCTAACAGACTGATCAGGTCCGCGAACCACGGCTGTGTGGGCCACCACGGAGCCACCAGCAGCAGCTGCTCCACTCTGTCCAGCCATATCCTGGATAACACCGCTGGAATTAAACAAATCGGGGGAAAAGCATACAAGCTGGTTCTGGGCCAATTGTGAGCGAACGCATCCAATCCCAGGGGCGATGGAGGGCATAGGGAGAACCACAGCGGGCAATGCGTAGTCATGCTCGACGTGAATAAGTCCACTCTTGCTTCTCCAAAAATCCGCCATAAGAGGCTCACCGTTTGGGGATGCAACCTCCATTCCCCCTGCTCTAGAGTCTGTCTGGATAGCAGATCCGCTCCGAAGTTCAAACGTCCGGGGACATGAACCGCTCGGATCGACAGAAATCTGTTCTGAGACCAAAGAAGAATATTTCTCGCCAGCCTGCACAGGGGGCGAGAGCGTAATCCTCCTTGATGATTCAGATACGACAAAACCGCTATGTTGTCTGACCTGAGCAGTACATGACGGCCGATCAGCAGATTCGAGAAGTACTGGAGAGCTAGAAAAACTGCCAGTAATTCCAACCTGTTTATATGCCAACTGCGTTGTGTTGCCGTCCACACTCTGTGAGCTGGGCGCCCTTGACAAACAGCTCCCCAACCGGTCAAAGACGCGTCCGTCGTGACAGTCTCTCGGGAAGCACAAATCCCCAGCCGAACTCCGGCTAGAAGGAATTCGGTTGACATCCACTGTTTTATTGGCATAACACAACTCCGTGTCACCGAAATCGTCCGATGCGGAAGACAACGGAGTTTTCGTTCACCACTGAAAAGGGCGCATATGAAGTAATCCCAGACGGAATACAGGGGATGCCGCTGCCATTAGACCTAAAAGTCTGAGGCACAAGCTCACCGTCACTGTGCGACCCGCTTTGAAGCGACGCACGCATGACGCGATAGACTGAGCGCATGGGAGAGATAGTTTTGCTGTCATCGCGCGAGAGTCCAAGTCTATTCCCAGAAAGGTTATCCGTTGAGAGGGAATTAAAACACTCTTCTGGAAATTCGTGCATAAGCCCAGGCTGTTTAGATGATTCAGCACAAGATCCCGGTGAGAGTGTGCTTGAGTCTGCGATTGTGCTAACACCAGCCAATCGTCTAAGTAGTTTAACACGCGAATGCCCTGGAGCCGCCACGGGGCCAAAGTTGCGTCCATGCATTTTTAAAAAGTTTGGGGAGCCAGAGCTAAGCCAAAGGGAAGAACGCGGTATTGATACGCTTTGCCCTCTAAAGTGAATCTGAGGAACTTCCTGTGTCTCTTGATGATCTGAATATGAAAATATGCATCCTTCAGATCGATCGTGAGAAACCAGTTGTTTGGTTGAATCTGAGACAAAATAGACTTTACCGTTAACATCTTGAATTTGCTCGTCCTGAGTGCAAGATTCAAACGGCGTAAATCCAAAATGGGTCGCAACCCGCCGTCTTTTTTTGGCACAACAAAATAGCGGCTGTAAAAACCTGACTCCATCTGAGAGGGGTGTACTTCCTCTATAGCCCCTTTGCTCAGCAGAGCTGACATCTCCTGTCGCAGCACCGCTATTTCCTTTGGCTTCACAACCGTGGGAAGAATTCCGCCGAAAGGAGGCGGGCCTTTTCGAAACTGAATGGTGTATCCGTGACGAATTTTGCGTAACACCCATTGTGAAATGCCGGGCAAGCATTCCCACGCGGCCCGAAATAACATTAGCGATTTCAAGATTTCCACCTTCTGCAACGTTTTCATACGCGTTAAAATGTCCGGTCACGAAAAGCTCGCTGCGTTCGTAAGCAGGGGAAGTACATGCATCAAAGTCGTTGCGTCTCGTTGTGTATAATCCTGAAGCATGTCCAAGGCAGGAATTAATCCAACAAGATGAACATCGGGCTCTGCCGCTAGCAAAAAAGCGGCGGCTGTGTGAGCCGTCATAAACGGGCCGTCTTTGCCAGATCCTTGAACCGTCCCTTGGATTCTGAAAGCTGAATTGTGAGTGTCTGAGGGAACGCTCTGCATGATAACTCGATCCAATGCTGCTCGAAGCGCCCTTTGCTGCGAGACAGTCAATGTTTGTGTGTGGGGACACAAACACACAGTGCAGTGAGAGGGTTGGATGCGCAAAAGCGGTCCAACAGCGCTCTCTAGTGGAGGGCACAGTCCCTGGCAAGCAGCGAGAGTATCAGGAGCTACTATTCGGGCCCCGAGAACGAGAGGCATTAGCTGTAGAGCTCAGGTCTAACCTCTTTCATTGTCACTGGCGAGCTGGTGGAAAAACCTTAGGACCCCAATCCTTAAGAGGGGGCGCCATAAGTGAGTCTCTTCCACCGGAGGAATCGCTGCATAGCCATGGTTAGCCATGTCAGAAATTATGGCGAAAGCCGCAGCGCTAGTGATGCGCGCCGAGTACGGCTGTTTCCAGGACCTCGAAACCTAACAAATAAATATTTGTCTAAAGAGGAGTTAACACTGCTCGGAGAAAACCGCTGAGAACGCAAGATGATTCATAGGGCCCAGATGATTCGCTTTCCTGAAGGAAATTAAATCTGAGCGAAATAGTGTGCGGCACCCAGGTATACGATGCATACGCATGCGCGGGGTGGTGCCAAGCGCTATTTGGCCAATAGAATTGGCGGGATGGTATAGGGCTTCAGACATTTGTCACAACGAGGGGTGTTCTCATACGGTGACATCACCGCAGCATCGAAGTGACCTATGAAAGGGAACTGGGGGAGTTTGTTTCAGCTCCTAAACACCTTTGAGTTTCTATTGGTCCATTGAGTTTCTATTGGTCCATGGCGGTGACACTTTGGTCAGCTGTTTCGAACTGCCGAAACAAACTCAAAATTAACTTTGTTTCGGCCTGATTTTGTTCAAAATGACGTCATATCAGTTCATTCTTCGATTTCGTTTGAAGTATATCGGGGCCTTAACAGTTTTTAGTGTCTGAGCGGGTCAGCTCTGTTTGCGCAAACTCATGTACGCATACAATGTCCATTTGGGAATGCAATATGCACCAACCACCTTCCCAATCTTTATATAAATAAATAAATAAATAAATAAATATATTTATTTTTTTATCAAGAGCTTCTTTTTTATTTTTTTACTTTATTCAGGATTTTTCGGGTTTCGAACTTGAGACACCATAGCGCAACAACGCTATATCTGAGTGTGCTGCCCAAAAGGCTATCAGGGCCAACCCCTTCCCAATCTTTTCATGAGAAATCAGATGTTATCAACAAAACGAAGCAGTGTCAGTATCCTTTTATCTGAATAATTTTGAAGAACACTGAAGTTTATATTAATTGAAAAGCTTGATAATTTAACATTTTTTAAAATGAAAATATTTATTGTAATTGTACAGTTGTACTTTAAAATAAAATAATTATTGTGTGTTTGTTTTTTTTACAATGAAAAACTATAACAGTAATACTTTAGTTGTATTTTGTCATCAATAACAATTATAATTATTCAGTTTGTCATATTCACAAAATTATGCCAAATTGTGTTTTCTTTTAAACAAGCACAGCAAAAGTGGAGCTTTTTAAAATATTATTATTATTATTATTATTGTTATTATTATTAATAATAATAACACTTTCTTAAATACTCATTTTTACTTTAACAGTAAAATATTACAATGGTAATGTGTGTGTGTGTGTGTGTATTATATATATATATATATATATATATATATATATATATATATATATATATATATATATATATCAAAAAACACACTCCACAACTTGACCACTTGTTTATGAAGGATCAAAGATGAGGTATAAAATAAGACAAGAGGGGAGGGGTGCTCACCCGTATCTGTGTCAGAGTTCCCTCGTCTCCATAAGGACCAGGTGCAATCACGAGAAACGGTGAGCAGAAGGCGTCCATTCGGAGAGAACGCCATCTGAGTGACGGTCAAGCTCTGGCAGGGCAGTGACTGAAGCTGTTTCCATGAAGCTGTCCTCCACAGAAGAATTGCAGCATGTCCTGGTTTAGAGGCCTGTGACACAAGACACAGGCCTATTTGGTGTGATAAATCATGTAGATCTTTCACACCAACATCCAAAAGCAAGAAGTTCGTCCTCTTTCTCCAAACCTCAACCGCAGAGCCCTCCTCCTACATACAGCGGTTGCAGCTCAGCCAGCAGTGGATAAACTTCACATCCACAGCAAAGTCATCTGAGCCTGCAGGACCCCAGCAGCAGCCCGCCACCAGCCCCACTAAATAAACCTCACAATCTTTGCTCGAGCGTGAACAATGGCAGGTGACACGCAGAATGTGCTTTCATTCGGAAGGGCTTTGTGCACAATCAGCGTGGGTTTGGCAGAACAACTGGGGCCAAACCGGGACACAAGCCAATGATCTCCCTTCAACTGTCTCAGAATGTGTCACGCCGGCCAGAGGGCGCGTAGGGCTGTCTACCAACCCTGGTCATGCGAGTTCAATGTGTTTTTAATACGACAGGCAGCTCATTACATCAAAGAGAAGAAAAATTTACTTGCACACGGATGTCAGGGTCTAAATTGACATGAGCTTGTTAAAATGGCAAATGACTAAATATTCAAAACCACTTTAGGATCTGAGCAGCTTTACGCATGAATGCTTTTCTGTGTCTTGTTATTACAGTCCACGGCTACTTTTGTGTGACACTAATGACCATATGGTCACCCATGTGATTGTACCTTACACGCCGAGGCCACCAACGTCCTCTCAGAATCCGACGCCAGACAAAACATCTCGAAGCCGTGTCCATACCTGAAGAGAGAGCGACACGGAAAGAGGGTATGTTAATGAGGGCTCTGTCAGTACCTGCACTCAAATAAAAACAGAGCACCATGCAAGGTTCAGAGAGACAGTTGGGGCGGTGATTCAAACACGACGAATGCTTTGTGTGTCAGGGCAGCCGTGTGTGCTCTCCTGTGCTTGACGAAGAAAGCCGTGCACTCTGGCAGCCATTAGCAGATCTGCTTAGTAATTTCCAGTGTTGGATGAATAGCTCGGCAAGCCAGGCTGTCAAAACGTTCAGCTGCTTACGGCAGTGCATGTAAATTATTACATTTTATCCAGTGTCACCTGTGTATCAAGGAAACCGACTTTGAATTCTTATGAGTAAGCAAGTCTGTACATTTGATTGTAAATGCATTGTGGGGGGGAGGCATGAATATTTAATCATGAAAAATACTGGTAATGTGTAATAATTTTGCAAAACTTCTTGTGAATAATGTGCCTATTTTCCCACCAACCAGTGCAAAATGCCACTAAGCATCCAATTCTATAATATATTGCCTACAGTTTCAGCAAATGTCAGAGTCATATGTCATTTTAGTGCAACACAGGCATTATTCTGTGCTAACAAAAGCTCGGCAAACTTAGGCCAGAAAATACTGAATGCAAGTAAGCAAACACAGGCACAAATGCTTGGCTAATGCAAACACCCCATTGCATTTCTGTGGCAGTAACAATCCTCAGTATGCAAGGAATTAATAGAGACTTCAAATATCTGAACCATTTATCTGGATGCTATTCAGCTTTAAACATTTGAACAGTTTAAGAAAATCTGCTGCAAACTGTTGCAGTGTTGTTGTTGTTAACTAAAACTATTAAAATAAATTTTTTTAATTGAAATAATACAGAATAAAAAAAATAAAAAATTCAAACTCAGGACACCCGAAAAGCAACAGGACTCCGTATCGGTGAATTGCAAGCGAGGCCATCAGCGCCCACTTTTATTATTATCAGTCAGTCAGTCTAAAGGTACTCTAATACCTACTATAACACCCTTCACAGCAGTGTGTAGAACACTGGTCTGACACATTTCAGTGCTCAATGACACCACATCAAACTTGCATAACCAGAAGCATTAGCATTAGCATTCACATGTTTGCATACAGTATTTTTGTATCTTAGTTTGAATGCAGAAGTTAAGGAGAGGAACAAAAAAAGATATTTAATGAACAATTTTAGTCTTTTCTTGTTTAGTGTGAAAGCATACAGGATGAATGGTTCTTGTCACAAGCTCTAAAAACCTATTACAGTCCATTATTTATGTCACAGAAGCTGAAGCATTAGTGCCCACTGCAGAACAACCAATGAGGGCAGAAGAACACAAATGAGAATTGATGGGAAACTCACAGCTTTTGTACCTCTGGCCACAGTGTGTTCTGCAAGAGGTCGTCCTCTGTCGGAGGCTCTGGTAATGCACACAGAGTCACAAAATATAAACATAGTTATTATGAGAAATGAGCAGACGCCTATAGACTGTATTTTTCAATAGATCCATTTTTATATTTAGCAACAGATACAAAGCCGAGCAATTTACTCAAAGCTGTTTGGAACAAGGCGGCTTTATCTACAATTTTCAATGGCCGTTAGCTTTACGACATGCTGTAAATCAAATTAAGCTCTCTTTGTGCAAGCCTGAAATAATATTGTCTCATTTAGATACACAGACACTTATGCAACACATGCCCCAATTGAAATGGAATCGAGACCAGGCATTTTTCTTTTTTTATTCATCCCTGGTTTGCAGTTTTTTTTTTTTATTATTTCCCTCTTTGCCCCTCCAGAAGAAGCGAGATGAAGGGAGTGGTATTATTCCATTAACAACTCTGTGTCCGCCTCATTGCGCTCCCCATCGCCCAGAGTCATCAATATTTTAACTTTGCAATTATATAAGCTTTTTTCTAATTATGATTCCAGATTAAGGAGCTTTTTCAATCACATTGACAGCGTTTGCCACTGTTTGCCTGGAGCAAGAGAGGCATAACCCCCCCGCTTCAACACTCACCCTCCCCCCTTATGTTGTAATAACATTTGTTTCCAGTAACTCTGATTCATGCCCCAGATACATTAATAAACCAGAGAAAACAGTCTTTATCAATGTGTTTTCTAGGAATAACAGAAGAACTTACAGTGTCTACCTGGTCATAGTGAGGTTTTTGACTATTGCCATAAAGTCTAGTACAAATTATATTTTGTTTCAGCAAAGAACTGTCTACTTGGAGAGAAAGAGCCCATCTGACTGAAATGTAAAAATGACCAACCACAGTTGAGAAAAAAAGCAGGTAAAAAATTAAAATAAAACTATACATAAATACCAGTGAGTTTGAGAGGTGGAAAGTAGGACTCTTTATATTGGTCGGACAGGCTATTGAAATCTTCACAGTCCTGTTGAGAGCTCTGAGATGTGAGGTCACCTATAAACACATCAGATGCCACAGTAAAGGTAAGCAACTGCCTCACTGCACTTAAGATCCGCACAACGCATATTCTCCAGTGGCCAGTGAATTCAAAGGGTTCATACCTTGAAACACGGCCTTGTTGGACAGGCCAAGGGCAGGAGTGCTGGCTCCCTCTGGGAGATCTGCTGTATCCTGAACACACAGGAGACAGACACACACTGTAAAACCTCTCTATAGATACCCTTCTATTATATTATGACATATTATGTCTGAAATGCAAAATACTTTAAAACAACTTTTTATTGAACTGTTGTATAAAAACAAAATGCTGGTCTAAATATAAGCACGGCTGTGTTTGGCTCCACAAGAGCCAAAGCTATTAAGTGATATTGGCTTAATTACACAAGATCAACCTGATTTGAGAATGTCATTTATGTCGTCTCATTTACCAAGACCTCAAGTTACAGAAAATGAAACTCACTTAGCTATATATCTGAGGGCATGTGCATAAACATTAGGATTAAGATAATAGAAAAATATGAGACTCATCTTTAAATCTCTCGCTGATCCATGACTTTGACCTAAGGTTTTTATATGATGTAACTAATTAAAGTTTAAAGATGAGATATTTCTAAGTACTTACATTACAGCCCAGTATTTTCTCCAGAGAGATGCATGATATGTTAGCAAGGTTCTCCACAAAATTCATTGGAGCCTTGAACACCCACAGGACCTTCTCATCAGCACCAAACACGAATTGAAAACGTCCAACCATAGTCAGACACTGCATGTCATAACCGTGAGATCTCATGCAAGGTAATCTGCAAACACGGTAAGCGTTTATCAACTATAAAAATGTACAATGTATAATTATTCAAAGATCAAATAGATTATATTTGTTTAAACCTCTGAGCATCTGTTTCTGGTCCAGGGTGTAAAGAGTCTAGTGGTTTGGTCTGATCCGACAGTGATGATAAACTCTCCCTCAGGGTCCCAGCTCAAGTCCTGCACTGCACTAAAGTGACCTGAAATGACCACACTAGGCCTCCATTCTCCATTGGTTATAGGGACTTGAGCTCGATATATTTAGGTCCACCTGTCATACTGAGAAGAAACTATGTTTCTAACCACAGCATGAGAGCTGCAGTTCACAACCTCACAACTTCATGAAGCTGTTCACAAATGCTCATTAAAACTATGGGTTTGAGAAACACTGAATTGTTGGTGACAAACTTTATTTTTACCTAGCAATACTTCTGGGAAATGCACTCCAATCTTCAAAATCCAGTCCAGCATAGTCCCATAGTATGGTGTTATTGTATACTGTCATCCACTCTGAAATCCTGTCTGAAGTGGTTATAAACTCATTTTAGGGTTATTTGTTTATTTGATTATACAGAGAGAATGACATTATGTTGTGGCTGTTATGAGTTAATTGCCTGGGGTGGCTAAAATCTGATCCCAAACAGGACGTTTATATGAAAACAAAAACCCGGAAACACTCTGCGCTCTCCATCATGTTCTTGAGAGTGAGGGTTTGATAAGAGAGGACTTCACTGGTGTCACTGCCCCTGATAAACCGGCTGGTCAAGCAGGCCGCTAATTAGTAGTCATGAATCCTGAGCAATCCGAGTTGAGAGTCTACAGCTGTGCTCCATCTCCGTTAAGTAACAGTCTGAGGACACCAATTAATCAGGCCGACAAACAAAAAGCACGACGTATGCAAAGAGGAGACTATTAAATGAGAAATAAATCGTGTTTGCTTCCTTTGAATGCATTAATGTGATGTTGAACAAAATCACACACACATTAAATCAAATATGTGTCCCGGAAAGCTGGGAGACAAAATGGTCACATGAAGAATGAATCAATGTAAACTCCCCTGACTGGGCTGGGCTGGGCTATGAATACCAAAGCAATGTAATTGTTTTTCAGCAAACTGTAGAATGGCTTGCCCTCCGTCTGGCCCGTGTATAACATGCTTAATGCTGCTCGAGTGTCTCATGGTAATGGGGGAAGTGAGTCATGCTGCGGAGCAAGCGGTAACATTGTATAAAACAAGATAATTAGTCATGATTATGCCATCAGCGATAACCTGCCTCTACTTTTATTTATGGTTGTGTGCAAGCGAAGACTGATGCTCCAGCCTCGACATCTGCATTGCCAATACACTCTCAGAGGGTGAAGAAATATTTTTGTAATTTAATCGAATCACACTTTCAGGTGTGAAAAGGAGGTATGAAAATTTTTGACAGCCATCGCAGTGGTGTTTCCTGTTGACCTTGTGCAGGACAAGATATTTCCAGCAGTCATGTTAAGAGCAGCCGTGATTCCTCACGTTTAGGAGTGTTACCGCTCAATGATTCACAGTCTCGTCATGCCCAGTAGAGCATGTCTCTCAAAGATATTGCCAGATCAGGTGGCTAGCTTAAGCTCTTCATCAAAACGACAATACTAGATGGACAAATCAGCCATCTAACGCTGAAAAACACGGACTCAAATCTAAATCCACAAACCATCAAACGGCAAGGGCTATCGACATTTACACGCTCCTGTGTACGCCAATAGAGAGACATTTGAGATGCCCTTCACAAGCATATCCTACGGAGTGAATATGGCGGAACTAATGACTGTGATAAAGAGAGGCCTTCACTTTGAATGGCACGGATCTCTGCGAGCCATTCTGGAAAGAGTGATGCAACATTAACCAGATTGATTTTGAATTCCGTCCACATGGCTACTCGTATATCACGGCCAAATCTCATGGGTGAAATGTACAATCACTCTTGTTTAGGGAAGGAACACCAATATGGATTTGTGGCACAATGCGGGTTATAACACAAACCGCAGTGTTTTGGATTGGATTGGTACGAAAGGAAACAATGCAGGGGAGGCACAAAACTCTTGAGGATCCTGGAAATCTCACAGTGCTTCAGTACTACAATGATGAAAAATCTAGGCCGGAAGCCAAAAGACTGTAGGTTCTTGTAGCTCAACTGGTAGCCATAAACCCACACTTAAAAAATTAAAGCACTTTAGATAGAACCAATGAGAGGTGTATTGAAACCTGGTAGAAGCAATCCATGAAAAATCAGCCTTATGCACCTTGAAAGGTACTTACCGCCGGTTGCTCCAAAGTGATTCAATAAGTATACTGCAAGTCACTGTGGATAAAAGCGTTTGCTAAATGACTACTTGGATTATCTTGCACTTTATCTTACAAGATAAAGTTTATCACAACCTGACAAACTAATGCTTTACTCATGGTTGCATTCCTGTGAAGATGAGAGATTAAGGAGGCTAAAAAGTGAGCAATCCAACAATGATGAGCAGCTCATTATAACACCAATTCTAGGTGATGTGTGTGTGTGGGTCATGAGGTTAAAGATTTTTCATGGTAACTCATGGGTTCTCTCTTCTGGTCTATTAGGGAAAATAAACCATCAGCACAACACTAATGGCTCAAGAGTCTCAAATGGTCCCTGGAGTCCCCCCACACTGCTCACTGGCAACATGACTTATTAGTAGGGTGTACTTTACCCAGCAGTTTGCCTGGCCACTCTACTGCAAACCAGCTCTCCACTAGATCTGACCAATTAGGCTAATCATTATGGAGGAGACTCTTCTTTGTGGATGTGTTAATTAGCCAGAGTGATTCTGGTAATTTTCTGTTTAGTAGGTCACTTGAAGTAAGTCCACAACTGTGCCATGAAGGCAAATTTTAGATAGCTAATATAAACTGCCATATTTATGAACAAGTAATTATTGCAGGTTCAATGGTTAAGAACTTTTCACACCAAATGCAAGATAAAAAACTGCTGAACTGGTGAAATGAGCCACAGGAATCCATTGTATCTGTTCAAAATCTAGTTTATGAAAAATATATATGTTTATTTGGAAAGGGCCTTCATGCTAGAATCTTTACAGTTTTGTTCTACATAATGTAGTAATTATCAAGTATGCATTTATATCTGTTTCTTATCTCTTAACCTGAGCTCAACTGAAGTGAAATCGGGGAAAAGATGTATCATAACAACCTCTTTCTTCTTACAACTACAACTCACTGTCTTTCATTTGTAATGGGAAAAGCCTTAGTACGACAAAGAACGTGCATCATCGTACTACAACATGCCATGCAAGTGTCAGAATCAGGAGCCATTGATCTGAGCCCAGAGGCCTATGTCTGTATGCCAAGATCAAAAGTGAGCACCTCTTATTATCTGCTGCTGCAATGCCAATCAAAATGTACTATTATGACTGAAGTAAAAAAAAAAAACCTTTTTTTTATTTATCACCATCCCATTTTTGAGAGGAACTCCCCAATCATTCACAGTCCCTCACACAGATGGAAGAGAACAAGCTTATCTGTGCAATTCTCAGTGTGTGGGTTAAATTCAAGGCAGTTGGCAGAGAATGGGCAGATGTTCCCTGCAAGCCCCAGAGAGCGTAACAGAGGAGCTTGTGCAGCACTTCCTGCCCCTGCTGTGGATTCTAGAAGTCTATGACTGGCAACCAGGGAGTATATGAAAGGCAGGAAGGAAATGACCTCAGGATGGGGTTATTTCATTCCAGGAGCCAATCTGTATGCTTAGGTTTAAAAAACAGAGGAGATTGAAGCCACTGACGTAGGGTCTGCATTGAGAGACATCATGTGTCTAGAACTAGATCTTGTGCCTATTTTAAAGTCTATGCTAGTTTTCATTTTCTTTATTAGTTTATAAGGCACTACATGGCCTCGCATCAGAGTACCTTTTAAAAATGCTTTCAGTCTATAAACCTGTAAGGCCCCACAGATCATCCGGTTCCTCAGGCATTCAGCCTTCATGCTCCATGCCAAAAGAAGAAATGAGTGCAGAAATACTGATATTTTTAAAAATAAAAATTCAAAACCTAGTTATTTAGTCTGGCTTTTTGTCTATCATTTATGATTTTTTATTTATTAAAATCATTCAAATTTATGTTCTACATTTTTTTATTGTATTCTATTATTTTACACTTTTATTACTTTTTAATCCTCCTCTGGCCCCCATAAGATCATGGTCTTGTCCATTGAGACAGAGAGCAGCTTCAGGGGCTGTTCCACTGAGTCACCTGCAGGGGGAGACATCAAGTTACAAAACGGAGGGAGACTGGATAAATACAAATAAAAAACAGAAAACAATATCAATTATACAATACATCAAAATAAAAATACATTCAGAGGACATTAAAATGATATAAAGAAACTAAATCAGCTCATGCTCACTAATCATGCATACAGGAATACCTTTGACACACGGAGGTTGCCAGTGAATTCCATAAACCCATTTTTCATGGCCAGCCAACACTGTTTCAAGAGTCACAGCAAACTCTACAACAGAGAGAAATAAGCAATGAGGAATTTATTATTATCCTCAAACATTTTTCATTACTTTAAGTCTTTACTAGACAAAGTCTATTTTATACTTGCATTTGGATGCTGACAAGTTCATTTTTGGTCTCTGATTATAAAACACTATATATATATGTAATCTTTTATGTGTTTCTGTAGGCCAAGACATGGTTTCAAACAGATAATCAAGCAGCTAATCAACTCAACAATAACCACACAACTAAATTACAATCATGCAAAACCTCCAGCCTCACCATCTCCAGACACTTGAAAAACATTCTCCTTCATCTTGAGAACAGCGTCAGTCTGCTGGTCTGGTTCAGTGACAGTCTTGGCAAACAGTCTCCACACTCTGATCGAACAGTCTTGAGAACAGAGCTCTCCATCTACACATCCAACAAGCAGTTAAAAAAGCTTTCCTGCATGTATATTTCAGTTACAGTGCCTTTATTTGGCAGCAAGTGCCTGTTTCATGCATTATAAAAGATTGTGTGAGTGAAAACAACAATACTGGTTCCAAGATGGTCCATTTTATATCCCTGGACTATTTCACTGCCAGTACTCTATCTTATCTATTAAATGGGTCTTTGACTTCAACTCTTATGCCAAAATTCATGAAAACATATGTACATCAAATTTTACCCCACAATCATTTTGATGTTTTACACGAGTAAGTCTGCAATTCTGATTATTTCTTAAGACAATGTTTATTGCTGTAATACAGCAATGAGGATCGTCCTGTCACCTCAAATTAAAATCATTTTAAAATGTGCATAAACACATATACACAAATTTACGGCATCACAGTAATGAGAAAGGCTAGCCACATTCTACCAGTGTGGCTTTATCTCCAATTAAAACAAGAAAAAAAATATATATATTTATAAATGCAAGTGTCAGTTCACTTTATAAATGTAGTTTTCAGTTTTCCATGCATTCACAAACCTTTGAATAGATTATAAGGACTAAAGGCTACAAAGGTCTAATTTAGTTTTCACGGTGTCCTAAAACACGCTTCATTTTACTTCCTCTAAATATAAAACTTCTTTATTCTTACCTTTAGTGGCCCACTCCACACATCGGACCCAATCCTCATGTCCTGACAAGAGTCAGAAGCCTCTGAAACTAAACACAGCCACATGATACACAAAATATGAAGAGTATTAATATAAAGCCAAGTCACCTGCCAGTCTTACCTGTCCACTGAGCTACACATACAGGTGAACTCTACTGTCATCTCCCCCACAGGCCAGCAATGGAACTGCAAGAGATGTAATTATCCTCCTCAGTCACACGAACGCACGAGGCACGAGTCTATTCAGACAAGTCTATTCACGGCATCGAGAAGCAAAATACAGCTGCACTCCAGACGTGAATAATGTAAGAGGCAGGCTAACGTCTCCTCACCCCAGGACATATTTAAAGTACAGAATGAGATTTGAACATGATAGGGCTGGACAATACAGCAAGTCAACATGGAGCATTGGGCGCAGCTTACCTCTGCTGCCTGGCAACAGCGCCAAAGAGACATCCATCATGAACGTGCTCCCAAAAGACACGGTCTGGAGGCATTCAGCTAATAAAGAGTACAGGAACACCTCACATGAAAATGAACCTGTCCAACTCATGATGAATTCTTAATAAAAAAATTACAACTTATTATTTTAAATGAGCCTATTATTAATGCAATTATCATATACAGGAAAAAAGTAATATAGTTTAAAAGAATGCAGAACAAGAATCAATAGATGAGATTAAAAAAACTCTATTTATGGATCAGAGCAGTGCAGCCCTCAAAAACGAATTATCATTTCAAATCATTGCAATAATCCTTCACACAATTAGGTTTCACTCCTCTGCCAGCAAGAAGACTTTAATCTTTTAAAAGTGTGATGAAGTATTCTTTTATACATTTAATTACGTAAAGGTCAGAATATTTTAGAAAAATATGTTACACTGAATGACGATGGAACATTATTTCACATTATTCATATCTTCCCAATTTTGATATTTTATTTCTTACAAAAATTATTTAAATCATTTAAGACACTTTACTTGCATTTAATATGCTTTTGATGTATAAATAATCACTTTTTGGGACATCTTTTCTTTGACCCATAGACATGTTTTAAATATATACAAATATATCCAGTCTTCAGTGTCCCATGATCCTTCATAAATCATTCTGGAGAAACATTTCTTTTTACTGAACACAGCTGTGCTGCTAAATATTTTTGTGGAAACTGTGATACAATTTTTCAGGATTCTTTAATGAATAAAAAGTTAAAAGAACAGAACTTAAGCAACAAATGACTTTATTGTGAATTTAATGTATCCTTGCTAAATAATAATAAATAAAAAATCTCAATTCCAAACATCTGAGTACAGTATTGCATATCATATACACATATTTAGATTATTTCTATTTGTTGTACTATTTAAATTCTGTTGTTCTTGGTTGCTGACATCCAAGGCAAATTCTACTGTATCTCTGTGATGACAAATAAAATGATTTTGAACTACTGTATATGCACTGAACTCCAATTTTAAGCACTACTTTTCATTTACAAGAATCAACCAGCAGATGTCAGGCTTGTAGAATTTGAAAAGTCCTTATTTAAAGAAAAAATAAATAAATCTTTAAAAACTTGGATGACTGAGTATTTTAAATGTGCACTTTTATGATGAACACACTTCCTATCGTACCTGTATGAGAGCTGCATGTCCAGAGTTTAACATCAGAGTCAGAAGATGCCGAGGCCACCAGTAATTGAGAGGAGGACAGAGACAACGCATCCACTGCACACACAGGCCTTGAGTGTCCCAAACACACAGCACATGCTGTGAACTGCAGCAGGAGATGGACAAACACAACTCACTTTTCACTTGTGATTATACATTTACTGACAAATATAACAGATCACCACAAATTTGAACTCCATAACTGACAAACCTGTTCTGCAGTACCTCCTGGGCTTTTATCATGCTGATTTCTGTTAACTGTATAATACAACTGTGTAATTATGCCACAGAGCATCAGCGTCACCTCAACTAAACTATACAATCAGTACCTGTGGGTTATAAAGGGCAACTGAATTACATGTCCCAAATGCGATGAGACCCCCTCTGCCCCAAGACACAACGTTAGGAGTGCAATTAGCACAACAATAGACATTACATGTGTCCATCAGAGGCGCTGGCATATTCAATGCTGCTGTGTGTTACAATCAAAACGAACCGGAAGAATCTGAGTTATTTAAAATACGTTTCTCTAAAAATTAGTTTGCATTTATTATCAGGTAAAAAAAAAAAGCAAGACAAAGTTATGCAAAAAAAAAAAAACACCAGGAGATGCCACAAATTAGTATAACCGGATGCAATTGTTTGTGTGACTTGATTTGTCTTCCGGCTTCAAACATCACTGTTTAGAAATGATCAGGCTGTATCAGCCTCTTTAACATTATTTCTTTTTTAATTGAATTGCTGTGGTGGATGCTGACATGGAAGACGGTGAAAAGAAAGCCCCATCAGTAATCGATCGTTATTTCACCCGCTGGTATAAAACTGGTAACGTTAGGTTAATACATTCTGAATATAATTGCCAACTCTGTTTTGCCTGCTCTTGTCAGTTGTTTGTACTGTAGCTCAATGTATGTTTAGATTAGCGTCCCAAAGCATTTTTTTATATACATACATACTTTTAAAGATGTAAAGATTAATGGCTGTGTTGGTGTGAATGCTAATGTAGATTTGAAAGGAAAAGCATGTGAGGATCACTGCATTCTGCAGCACTCCAACAGGTAAATGTGTTCTGTTCTCTTCACTGTGCAGTTCTGTACACTTTTACAAAGTTTATTTTTATTTAAAACCCTTTTTATATTTTATACACTTCATATTCAGATGATTTTATGTATAGATTTTAATCCGTATATAAATCTCAGATCCAAACTTTAATACTATATATATATGATTACATATTTTAAACCACGATGGTCTGAACCAACCATTTATATTTATTGTACGACATTGTTTATAAACATTCTTCGGAAATTACTGCTGCTTCACAATCAACTGAATACATATTCTGAGATATAGATTGAAATAAAAACATGTTCAAAATGTTCATGATCCAGAGAATGTCAATATGTCCACTTTCCATTATTTTCTGAAAGTACACAGGGTCATAAGTGTTCATAGTTGGAGAAACACCACTCTAAACGTACCTTTGCTGTGAAAACATAACTGTTTTCTTCTGATCAGGATATGCGTCATCACTCTTGCAGAGTCTCATCCTATCCTTCAGAATGGACGAAAAATCAAAAACATAAACTATCAGATCAGCGATGGATGCAGCCGTCTGAAGAACAAGGTGTCTGGAAAGTCAAAGCGAGTGAGTACCTTTCTCCATAATGACTTTAATACTGTAAACACACACAACCAACACCGTAATGATTGTGATAATTACTGTCATATCTGAATTCACACTTTCTCTGAACATTATCAGTAAATATGATTTATTCTGCAGGGTGGTCAGTTCCTGACGGAGTTTGCACCACTGTGTAGAATAACGTGTACAGATGAACAGGAGTACACCATATTCAGGTCAGTTACACAGATAAACATCACAATGAATTATATAACCTTAAAATGATGTCAGTTCAACTCCTATTTTCCCAGCTGTATCAGAGGACGTCTCCTAGAAGTGAATGAAGCCATTTTGAACAAGCCAGATCTGTTATTGGAAAAGGTTACCACCAATACTGCTTTAAAAAAAAAATGCAATGGAAAATCTCTAAACTTTTACAAATGTAAGATTTGTGTTCTTTTTTGCCACAGCCTTCCACAGAGGGATACATTGCAGTTATATTACCTAAATTTGAAGAGAGCAAGAGTGTCACTGAAAGTCTTCTGACCAGGGAACAATATGACGAGGTTCTGACGAGAAGAGTCTCACTGAGATCAGCTTGCACTTTGAAATGGCTTTGAAGAATAATTACTTCAAGCAGGTGGAAACATCAGTGGCATCATGAATGTGTACCACTTACATTTCAAAAATCACCTTGAGAAAATTTGAAGGAATGAAGACTTGTCTGCTGGATCCAGAGAAGTCTTGGATTTCACTGGAGGGCATTTTGTTGGACCACTATTCATGAGATGCATAACAATGCCAGTGCAATGGGTATTGTTAGTGTTTAGTTTATTGTTTCATTAGGAACTGGTTTAATTTGAGAAATAACAAACAGACACATTATTTCCCTTCTGGTTACTATAAAACTGCTTCTAGCCCTTACTTTTTGGATATAATCATTGTTTAAGTTAATGCTAAATAAAGGAACTGCTCTCTTGGCCCTTATATGTTTGTTTTTATTAAGTCAATTTCTTTTACACAAACTAAGGTCAGTGCTCTCAAAACAATTGACAGCAATCTCAACATTTTGTCATTTCCCAAATAGATTGTACGTAGAGATAAAAATTGACATACATTTACAAAACATTACATAAGAAAAAACCTCACTGACCTAAAGCTTGCATGCACAGATCGTGGTGTATGTAAACTTGTATTTTCAATATAGTTGAACGTAATAACCAACAGAGAATTTCAATAGTTTTGATGTTAGTACGTGCTTTAAATAAATTTATTGAGTGCAGATATGTATTTCATCACGAGTCTGTTTCAGTAGTCTGCTTGGATGGCCTTAGTTTGGAGGAATGTATAAAACGGAATAACAAATGTTTTGTGCATAAATAAACCACTCAAACATAAATATTTAAGAAAAATAACATATATTTAGATTTTATTTTTTTCTGATTTCACAATCATTCAATGGTCCAACACTAATTCAACTCGAGGTCATAGCTGCACAATCATCTCTAAAGCTTATGGTTAGACTGACTGAAGTTTAAATCGGAGGAACTTTTTTTTAGCAGAGTATCAACTAGAATTGGTGTGTGAATAGAAACCAAATTCTGAAGAGCCTTTTAATCTGTGCCGTACTAGAAATTTCAGTACACAACAGCCCAAGCTGTTGATATATATACCATCTCTAACCTTTTAGGTTAATGTACCAAAGCTTGACTTAACATTGTTATGACTAAATTAAAAATACAAATCACAGTGACCTACAAGGCAGTCAATACTATTACAAAGCTGTCACTCCTACGCAAGTACATTTAAAGGGCCAGTTCGCCTGAAAATTAAAATGTACTTGCCCTTATGTCATTCCAAACCTGTATGATCTTCTGTGGAACATAAAAGATGATGTTTTGACATTTTGAGACTTCAAAATCACTTATTTTCGTGTTTTGCATGAAGTCATACTGGTTTGGAATGACATGAGGGTAAGAAAACGTTACCAATTTTCAACTGTAGGTGGACTATTCCTTTAAAAGGAACTGTATTTTTCATTGTCATCCTTCAGAAATGCCTCTTTGGAAAGTAACGTTCCCTGCTGTAAACACTCAACCTTTTTCATACTAATATCCAAAGTCACTGAAAATGTGTCCTGTAGCCCTGTGTCGAAACCAGTGTAGGAAGATGATTTAAACTGGATATATTTGGCATCAACTTGTACATGAGGCAGTTATGTTACATACAGTGTGCAGAGTTTTTTTGCATCAAAACTTTTATCATGTACACCTCAATGTTGGCTAATCACGAGAAATGCAGCTGAATATTCGGTTAAAACCGGAGCATATTTACAAGCCATTACACTTGAAAGAGTCGCATGATGACTTGAACACATGCAATTAATGAAGGGTTTTTTCTTCAGTATTTTTTGGTATCTGCAATGAGGCTGGTAATACCAATGCTATCATACACCACAAAGCAAATGGGCAGAAGCACAAAGAATGGCACGTCGTGGGCGAGTGCATTGCCATGCACTGTGTGCGTGAGAACAGGCAGAAGCGCCTTTGGTTTTCAGAACTATTTGCTCTCCAGGAATGTTAGATTGGCCATGTGCTGCTCCAGGGATTTGACTCCGAAGCCATTCAGAGTCTCCTCACTGACGGTCGTGCTCTGCTGCGTCTCCCTGCAGTGCTGAGGTGAAGCCAGACAGCTGCGTTCTGATTTACACTGGAATTAAAGGTAGAAGATACAGTTTAATACAAACATGCTCTAAGATTTGATTATACACATTTTTTTAATTGATAGAACAGAACATAAATCACACCAGAACATTAAAAAACAAGTAAGGGTGCACAATATATAATTTATTTAAAGCTTTTTAAATTGATATATTAACATTCAATGTTTATGCTTGCTCATTTCCTCAGTTTTTAATTATCTTTGCTGTCATTTAACACTCTTTAAAGCTCATCTTTAATAACACAATTTAATCATCTAGAATTTTAATATCGGCGCATCCATGACACAAGCACAACACAGTTTCCTTACCAGCATGGAGATACTATTATTTTTATTTTACTTAATTTTACTTAATTTTTTGTTCATATTTTCAGTAGGTTTTATTTTAATATTTTCTGTTGTCATTTAAATTTTAGTTAAATTTGTAAGAATTTTGTTGTGCTTTTGTATTTTTACTTTTTTTTTTTTATGTCTACATACTATTGCTGTCAAACGATTAATCATGCTTAATCACATCCAAAATAAAAGTTTTTGTTTACATAATGTGTACTGTGTATATTCATTATGTATATATAAATACACACACATACAGTATATATTTTGAAAATATTTACATGTATATACATTTATATATTTATATTCTTATAGTTTATATTATATAAATATATTTAATATATAAACATACAAATTTTCTTAAATATATACATACATGTGTTTGTTTTTGTACATAACAAATATAGATAGTATACACACATACAATGTAAACAAAAACTTATATTTTGTATGCAATTAATCGCGATTAATTGTAGCACTACTATATATTTTTTGGTCATTTTATTTCACTTTTAAATTTAAAGTAGTTATTTTAATATAAGTTAAACAAGCTTTTTTATGGTTTTAGTTTAACTTTGGCTTTCGTTTAACTGCACTGTCCACATGAACACGGTTATTTTTAAAACCGCAGCGTTTTCTACGCTGTTTGGCCGTTCGTCCACACGCAAATGCAGCGCCAGGTCACTGAAACCGAACATATTTTGAAAATGCCGATTGCAGTGTTATCGTTTAGAAGGCAAAACCGGCATTTTTGGATGGTGACGTTGGAGTCAGCACTTTTGTCTCCGCCTACTGGAAACTTTTTCAGGCTTCTGACTGGCCAACATGGCTTTACGGTTAAGATTATATCGCCACCTGTTGGCTTGGCATGCTCTTGACAGTGCTAAATTGCATGCATTTGTGTTTTCATGTGGATGGAGATTATTTTTTAAAAGGTAGAAGGAAAAACTCTGTTTAAAAAATACCCATGTATGTGTGGACATGGCCTAAAGTTAAAAATATTAGCCCTGGTCGTTATCACAATGCATTCCTTTACATGTAAGTAATAACCAACCACTAAATTAACCAATTTAATTCAGGCTGATACTGATAAGCTGATAATTAGTGTCTCAATGGCAGATAGCCATTATAATGTACAGGTTTAAAAATGTATATTCATTTTGAGATTTGCTCATTTACATTTTAAAATGTTATCAAATATGCACTAAGGGTGTCCCGAGTTCGGATCCCGACCCGAGGACCTTTTCCGATCCCACCCCTCAATCTCTTTCCCCCTTAACTTCCTTTCAGCTCTGATCTGTCCTATCATAATAAAGGCAAAAAAAATTTTTTTAAATGTCATAAATTTATTATAATTTTTTTTTAGATTCAGCAAGTGTTAGATGACAGCATGAATGTAATCTAAATATTAAAAAAATAGATGATGAGCAAACACAATATACAATATACAATTAAATATACATTATCAACCAATTAAAACGTAAATCCAGATGTTCATGTTGCTGCCTACCTTTCTGATGAGCTTATTACAGATGGGCAGTAAATAGACCACCACTGTCAAGATGCCTTTGGTATTCTGTATGGATGAGTCGACCTGAACGAGAAAAGAAAAACAGATGGATCATTAGCTGACTAAACTTCCCAAAATACAGTTCTGCTAACAAGCACACCATGTACGCCCACATTTCAGTCAAGATATCATTTTGCACCGACAACAATCTATACATTTCCGACAGGTGATTTGTGAACCAGACTGGTTCACATATAATTGGTTTTTGGGAAATAATATTCTTGGAAACCATGTGAGGGCTCCTGAAGACATGCTGGGAGATCCTGATTGAGCTTGGTTTTTTGGTTCCACAGCACGACACGAACACAGCCTCTATAAACCTATTAAAACCTGCCTCTGGCTGTGACCTTTACTTTATCAAAACAGAAGGATGACCCTGGACAGCATAACATTTTATCAGGTTAAATGGAGTCAGGAAATAGAGTAAGGTCAGTGTCTTTGCAGGAGAAACAGATTTATTATCTAATCACATGTGGCAGTGACCTGTGACTTTAAACTTTAGTTTATATTGTTCTCTTTAAATCTCTAAATTAAGATGAATCGATACAATTTGAATCCTATGAATTGAATTTTGTGCATTAATGGATTAAACTGTCAAGTCAAACAAACAAAAACCCTACTCATGTCTGCTCCATTCACTTATGTACAAGAACAGTCTGTAGTGTTTATACTCGTTTACCTTCTGAAAGATGGCGCTCTTGCCCTGAACCGGAGTCTTGGCACAGACCTGCAGCTGTTGACATGCGGCTGACAGCTTCTCTGTCTCAGATAAAATAAGGATTCTGTCTTCATCCAGCAGCTATAACAAAGACATGATACGTGGCCTTAACATTTGAGAGGCGAGGAATCTAAACAAACTTCAACACAACAGCTCTTTTGCATAAAGACTCATTTTCTACATTAGACATCATTTTTTTAATGATGCTCTTTAAAAATGCAAAGTATGAACATGACAGACTGAACGGGACAATTAAATCAGCACATTTGAATGATTTCTGAAGGATCATGTGACACTAAAGACTGGAGGAGTAATGATGCTGAAAATTTAGCTTTGCCATCAAAGGAATAAATTGCATTTTAAAATACATTCAAATTGAAAAAGTTTCATATATATATATGAAACTTTGTCGATTTGATGTATGCATACAAAACAACAAGCCATATATATATCATATATACCTGAAAGGATTGTGGAAAGTAAAGCAAAGATGTATGCATACAAAACAACAAGCCATATACATATATATATATATATATATATAGATAGATAGATAGATAGATAGATAGATAGATACTGTATATATATATGGCTTGTTGTTTTGTATGCATACATCTTTGCTTTACTTTCCACAATCCTTTCAGGACTTACGGCAAGGACAAATTTAACAATCTAATAAAATACTTTCACCCAAAACTGCATTAAAGGTTTGCCAAAGTGAGGTAATTGCTGAATTTGAACTGATGGATGAATAAATACTGTAGATGTAAGCAATTTGTATTATCCATACTCTGCTTGCAGCTGGGGAAATGCATTTTGGGCCAGGCATTTTTAAGATTATTAATCAAACCGTGCAGTGCACCATAAGTGTCAGGCTCTGTGATTATGGATGAGGGGCCCCTGTTGGCCCCAGCCAGAGCAGGGTTAACTATCACTGATAGCCACGTCTCTGTGGTCCCAAGGAAATGGATGGCAGTCATTACAGTCCTTTATTTACAGGCATCTAATGAAACTGTGGTACATAAGGGCCTGGTGGGCACGCGGGTGTGTTACCTGTTTGGAGAGAGAGTGGAGGATGTGGCACAGCTGGAGACCTTGGTCTGACAACACCTGGAAAGTAAATCCATACTGTAAGGCTTCACTCTATATCAGAGTAAATGTTACACAACTTGAACAAAGGTGCATCAAGTAAAGTAAGAAAAACCTAAATAAATTAATAGTTTTTCTTGGACATGTCCTGACTGGGATTTCTAAATTGCCTAAAAAAGACGAGTTTTGACTTTGTTTTCATACTTGCTGAAGGATACGACTTGTAGACTGACCAATGGCGTGTGTATATATTGTATGTAATAAACCAATTGGGGCGTGTGAGAAAGTTTGATTTACAGCGAACAGTTAACAGCAATGCAAATACAAGTTCACAAAATATGGAAAACAAAACTGCAAAACAAAACCAATACCCAGACTTTTTAGTCAATTTAAAATCCCCGCCAGGACAGTTTAGGACAAGTGGACGTATGGCCACCATAATGTACAATGACACAAGATAAAGACTCAGGTCAGGTCACACTTTCAGTGGCCTAAAAGAAGTTTATTCTACATACAGGTCTGTTCACACCAAGAACAATAATGTTTGGTTTATTATGTGCATGTGTAGCAGTTTTGTTGTCTGCTGCTTTAAATGCTCAAGCTCTTTCTGATTGGCTGTCAATGTTTTCCCATTCATCAGCTGGAAAACTGATATGAAAGTGATTCCAATGATACTGCTTCTCTATGTTATTAGCGTTACAGAACTTTCCTATTCTTATAGAATTAGAATGATTATTACAGCATTATATTTGCATTATTTGCAACACTTCCAGGCTGCTATTTCAAGCATCTAATATCATTTCCTACTTGAAATCTACTCGCAAAAATGACTTTAAAATCTCACTGATATTGAAAACTGAATTTTCAAGAAAATTACACAAGCGGAATTTAGAAGTCAAATCCAATGATTAGTGTCATGCTATGTCATGCCAAAATTATTGTAATTACCAGACAAATAAAGTAACATATAGTCACTGCCTTTTGGTTATTTTGACATGAAATCACAGCGATAAAATGAGATAAAATGGAGACTCTGTTACTAAAAATTATGAGCTTCCAAGTTGTAACTGTGTTTGACGTGAACTGTTTACTAGTAGGAAACTCATAATTATGGGAATTGCAACATGACATCAATGCAGCGAAGGCTATAAAACAAGGTACACAGACATATTAAAGAAAGTTCACAGTGCTGTTCTGCTGTGATGTTGATGTTAAGATCGCTCTGTCAGATAAGAAGTTGTGTTTAGATGGAGGCCAGTGTGCCCTACTAATAGAACGACACACTGCTTAATCAGCATTTCCTCTCCATTCACAGACACATCCTGCTCTGGATCACTGTATCTCACAGACAAATGACAGCTGGCCTTTTTAATAATATATTGATCCATCTTTTCCAGGGGATGCATTGCTCTTAATGGCACCTTGAAGAGATTCAATTAAAAAACCTATGAGAGAGAATGAAGGCTGGCTTACCTCAGCTTGGTGGAATAGATCCAAAGTTGTCTTCAGTAGTCCTTCCCCCCTTAATCACAGAGTGCAAAACAGCAGAGAGTTAATGAAACATCCTTAGAAGATCCATAAAACCGATTGTGTAGTTTGACAGAAAGTGCAGATTAACAACAACATGGTTTTGTCTTCTGAACAGACATTTTTCAAAAAGCTTTAACTTTCCAGTACGCTGTATTTCATTTCCTGTGTAATATAACACTACTCGAACCAATCTGATAATCTGAGAAATGGACTATGAAGTCTCTGAAAAGGTTTCCAGTGGTTTACCTGGTGAAGAGGTACATGGAATATGCCATGCTGGATATGATCTGACACAGCCGAACCATCTCGTGGTCCTGCTCGTCCCAGCGCTCCACCTCTGAGTCCACATCTGAGGTCAGGAGACACACTTCCAGCCCAAGCTTGGCAATGCTGGTTTGCTCCTGAATAGATCAACATTTGAAGACTCTTCAGTTCATGGCCACAAGGATACTTCCAAGCAGAACTAAATACTGGCAAATTACACTTTTTTTTATTTAAATGTACATAGCAGAAGCTAGGGTAACTGAGATTTTTCCATTGCTTACAGAATTTTTAATTATCAAAAAATAATATATCTGGTTTATTGCATTTTCACGCTTTAAAAACATTCCCACACTAAGAGATTAAACTATTTATCATTTTCTCAGTATTTTGAAGAAGCTGAAATGTACTAAAATGTTATTATTAGATGAAAAACTAAAACTTTATACCTTGCCAAGGAAATTTGGTATTTTTTAGTAATATTGTAATCTATATTTGGAAAAGGAATGGCAAAAGTCTATATAATTTTCTGGACAAAAATAAAAGAATAGAGCATGATGGAAAATGTTCAACCCAGTCTTGACTGTTTGTTCATACATTATGTTTTATTAGGAGGAATTGTACCTCAGCGTCAAGTTTGGCAGCCTTGACTGTCTTCAGGTGTTTCTATAAAATAGATGAATCAGTAAATAATAAAGGACATGATATGGTAAGAGAAATCTGTGATAAAATCATAACTGCTGCTTGTGAGACTTACCCCCGGTCTGGGTAGAGACAGATATGTTTTCTTATCACCTAAAATGAGGAAGACATGTTAAGTCTTAAAACCAAATCTATATACAAAGCACTATAAAACATAAAACTTGGTTCAAATACATGTCTAGTCTGAAAATGGCTGTGTATAATGATTGTGGATGAACAGACACAAAGGCAGGATCTTGGGGGATGACAGTTTGTTTTGGGAAATATCTCGGTTGGCTCTGATGATGACTGGGAGCCTCTCATCTGGAACAAAAACATCTCCCCAGGCACCGGGTTTCTGGCGCGTTACTGATGCCTTCCTTCAGAATCTGACAAATATCGTTGCCACAAAAAGCTCTTTATGCACTGCCGTGAGAAAACCAGAGTTTCACTCGGAAGAGCTGCCATCCTTGAGCGCAATGTCCAAATACAGATGAGTGAAAGGACTTTCACAGACCTGTAATCTCTGCAGCAATACGCTCTTAACCTTGTCTACAGAGATTTATCCAGCCTCTATTCAAGTACCTCATTTGAGGGATGTGGATGCAGCGCATGTCAAATGTCAAAGCCGCACATCTTTAGCAGCTAGAAAAGATAGCAATCTGGCCACGAGGAAAAAGACCTTTAAAAACAGTTATCGCTGCCCTGTCCATAGGCATGAACAAATACATTTTGTGCACCTGAAAATAACTGCTACTATTGCATTCAAAGCACCCATGAATCCCAGATTAAAATATTGTGGTAAGTACTGTGGTAAATGCATATCATAATTCATATCTTGTTCTGGAAAAAATAAGCTGTTTGTAGTCCTAAAAGTCAGCCGGCAAATTGTTAACATAACTGAACGGCTTGATTAACGCACCTCTGCGGCCCTCGAACACATCGTTGATCTCCTTCAGCAGGATGGCCATGTCACACAGCTGGGACTCCCAGGCCTCGCAAAACACATCCAGGTTTTCTTTGGCAATCTTGCTGGTCGGGTGCAGAGCAAGGGTCTGTGCTGCTGAGATGATCTGCCACCATAGCAATAAATGACATTTAAAAAAATGATCAAATAATTATATTTATAATTAAATATTATATGATTATTAATTAATTACTTTTTTACTATATTTATGTTTAAATAAATGCAGCCATGATACGCATAAGAGACTTCTTTCACAAAAAAATTAAACGGTAGTATAATAAAATAATGAAATATGTATGTATGTTTTTCTTACCTATGCACCCAGAAAAGGTTCTCATGAAGAAAAAATATATTTACCTTTTCTGGGTGCATAGGTAAGAAAAACTGTCTGAAGTAATTGCTGCTGAAAATTCACTATTGCTCTCAAAGGAATAAATTATATTTCAAAATATATTCAAATAGAAAACAGTAATTATAATTCACAATATTACTGTTTTGCTGTATTTTTGATTAAATAAACCCAGCCTTGGTGAGCATGAGAGATTTCTTTCAAAAACCTCAGTGTACTGTCATTTTTGATGCGACTGCATAATTCGACTCCTGTGCAACATCTGAATATCAATATTCACCGTTGGTTTCTTTCCAGTGTCCCACGGCATAAATGCACCATCTAACTCTGTCGGCAACTGCATAATTATGATTTACAGCTTACTGGGAGGAGGTTTCAAAAAACAAACACAGCGAAGCAGAGCTCGTCTCCGCTGAGGGTGTGGATCCAGCTGGTAATTACCTATGGCTTTTGGAATTACTGATAAAGCAACTCATTATCATGCACCCCTGAAGCTGCCGCTCACCCGCTGTGCCCTTATTGGCTGCCTGATCTTTAGGCCTCATCATTATTGGTTGGTGAGGTGAGGTTGCCCTCTCTAAGAACACTCATTCCTGCATGCAATCAGATATGCTAATGAAGCGTGCTGAAGAAATGCACTGCAAATATACTTAGTTAAATATTACATTCTGCATATTGGCCCAATCTTACCTTTTGTTTTTCATGTCATACTGTTTGTATTGAAAAAGAAAACAAGCAAGAACCGCAAAGATGATTTTGATGTATGAATTGTTTTTTTTTTCATCCATCTGAAAATGCATTTTAATTGCAATGTCTTGCTACTTTATGCCTGTGTGTGTAAGTGTGTTTGCTTCTGCTGTTCTTTTCTGTAATCAGAGCTGCAAAGTCAACAACAACAGTGTAAAATATGTCAAATAAGCATTGGTGATTAAAAAAAAGCCTTAACTCTTCCGTTCTCTTATATTTCATAAGTCTCTGAAAGTCTTGAAAAAAAGGTCTCAGTTGCTAAGACGTCAGACTCCTACTTTACAAGCAGACAACCTCTCTGTTTACCTGAGGTCCAATGACACGGAAAGTTTCCTCAGCGTGAATACAGGTGATCTCCAGCGGCTTGGTCCCCGAGATGTGGCAGAGCAAACGACAAGTCTGAAATAGAATAAAATGGCACTACACTAAATTTCTCAAAAACTTTTGTAGATTATACAGCAAAGCTATTGTTAAATGCACTACAATGCACCAATCTGTATTGAATGCACATATCATAATAAATATAAGCAAATATAATCATATGCTCTCTAATCAAATCCGCTCACCTCCACCAGTTGCTCTTTGTGTTCGGTCAGTGTGCCAGCATAATCAGCCACGGCCTCCAGGTTTCCATCCCCACCGGAGGCCTTCAGGGCCTGCAGCACCAGATGATCTGAATGCAGCTTCAGCAGCTCAGTGGCCCTTCCCACCGCCACCCTATGAAGCTGAACGAAAGATAACAGTCCAATTATCTGAACTGAGCAGTGTTTCCTAAAAATTCCCTATGTGTTAGTATTCATTACATGAAAAAAATATTGTTTTAGCAACATACTTCAGTGTTTTTATCATTTATTATGAGCAATATGAATTATATGAAGTGTATGAACAACCAGTCAGAAATTGTACTAAGGGGGATGTTTAAATGACATTTTTTTCAACTAAAAATAGAAAGCATTTTATGTGTTTTGGTCATTAATTTAAATGACAATTGCAATTTGTTTAACTGTTTGCATCTGGACAATGTTTTTTTTTTTTTTTTGTATTTCTTTAGAATACGGTTTAGTATTCTTTTATTCTGTAATGCCTGTCAACAAATAATTTTTTATATAATTTATGTTACAGTATTGTTAAGTTGCAATGAAAATGCAATTGTATGGATTTAAGTTTCACAAAGCAGTTTCTTCCAGACTTTTACCTTACAAGGAATTATTTTATAAGAGTAATTTATACGCGAATCAGATTACAGTAAGCCAATATGTTTTTATATGTTCAGATGATGCAATGGAAAGATATGCTGTCATCTTAAACGCAAATTCACTAATGAAGTAAATATGTTATGGCACTGTAAATTCAACATAATTGATACAGGGAACACTGGGATGGTTGCTATTGAAGAAAGATTGTGATTTTGTTTTAGATGCTTTGGCTCGTGGGATTCAATCCCTGTGCGTAGCCTGTCGTAAGAATCTCACCTCTCGCCTGAGATCACTGACACTCTGACAAGTCTTCAAAATAGAGAGCTCCATCTCGTCCGTGGCCTCTTTGGCTTTAAGGGATTGCTGCTGGAGGGTAACATAAAAACAGAAACAAAGATAGAAAGGGAATTTAACACACTGCAAACAGGATGATTTTCAACCAGTTGTTCATGCATCATCCATGGTAAAGAGCCGTCAAGTTTCAACACAAGTGTCAGTGGCCCAAGCAACCTGAAAGATGGACTTTGTTAGACATGAAAGTCTTTATTTGCAGTTTTCTCAAAAGAAGGACAGGCAGACAGGTGGGTGGAATAGCTTTCAGATGGGATTACGGCAGGGTGTCAACACAAACACACCACAGAAGCCGTGTGAATGTTTGAAACGCTCTCATCTTCCAAGACGTCCCACTGGGACTTAAACAGTCATTGCACTTCAGTGAACACATTCCAAATGTTTCTGTCACTGAAATGGTGGACAGGAAAAGTGGGGAACAACCCAGATATTACCATGTAAAAACAATGCTCAAAACTCTAAATAAGTTTTGGCTGAGGACAGCAGAGATGTATACATAGTCATAAACATTCAAGGACTCGTAGAAAGAAGAAATGCTTTGCTTGAGGGAAGAAAATTAACGCCCATGGTCTGTACACTGACAGTCGCACTTAAAAATGTCAAGAGGTTGTTTAAATGGATATTTCAAACCCGATCGTCTGGTTTTATGGTGTCCATGAGTGATAGTACACAGGTTCTTTTCATTTGGATCAAAGTCATGTTACAAAGGTGCCGGGTTGATACACCGAGTGCTCTTGAGGATGAACAAATCACTAGATTAGAAGTTTGTAACAAGCTAGTATTCTACAAGCAGAAGTGTATATTTCACTTTGTGTTGTTTATTTATTACTTTTTGGAGAACAGGAATTGTGATTATAATGTCTATCATTTGAAAAGACTGTTTCAAATTTCCACACTAAACTATTATTTTGGTCCTTCCCTAAATAGCGTGTAAGACAAAACAAATTGTCACTTTAAATGTTGGTCTCTTCCTGTCTAAGTGGGCGATTCTTGGGCAGAGTCAGCTGCAGCGAGGACCACACATCAAACATCTGGCCTTATGAGACAAGCAAGCATTACGTCCTCAAAAACTACACATGAGAAAACAATCAAATGTATCAAAATACAAACATTATAAAGAAATCTGGGATCTAACAATCTGTAAATTCTTTATATATATATATATATATATATATATATATATATATATATATATATATATATATGTATATATAAATAAAGAAACACCGTCAGTGACACTGCCACAAGTAGATAAAGATTCAAAGGTGTTCTGTTCTACTGGATTGTTAAATGTAATCATATGTAATCATACACTACTGTTCAAAACTTTGGGATCAGCTATTTTTTTTTTATTTGACCAAAAGCAAAGTGAAATCTCTTATAGAAGATTTATATTTCAAATAAATGCTGTTTTTCTATTCTATAACTTTCTATTCATGAAATACTCACAAAAATATTAAGCATCACAAATGCACTTTTGAATGTATTATATTATCTGCATTATTTGACAGTTCTCTAGATGTTTCATTGACCTTTAAAATTCCAAGATTTTAAGATTATCAAGTGTCTAAAACATTTTAAAAGGTCGCATACATTCCCATGACCTTTTTAGTTTTTTAGCTTCTAGTTTTGATTACTGAAATTAAAAAAATCAATCAAATTAAGACTTATTCCACTATGTATCATTCAACTCAAAAACCTGGTAGCAAATCAGACTGTGGCTTTTTACTACATACCTAAGTGCATTTTTTAACACAAAATAGATCAGCGAATAACTAGCAACTCTTATATTAATAGAAATTCCAGGAGTTTTCTTTGACTTTAAAGATTTAATTTATGTCCATGACTTTCCTAGGCCAGGAAAAGAATCATTTTAAATTCCTTAGTATTTAGGTTTTTCCTGATAGTAGGAACCCTGCATTTCATACATTTTAGGCTACTATTCATATTCGCCATGTATTCTTGTGAGATAATAGTACTAGTAATGCTGAGGTCAGGGTTTTAATTCCCAGGAAACACATTTAAAGCACCGGAAGTCACGTCTGACAAATGCCTAAGAATTAAAAAAGGTGAAATTTTCCTATATATGCAAAGTGAACAAAAGAAGTATTTAAAAAAAACACTGCAGTGACTCAATCATTTTCCTTGAACAGGGTTTTTCTTTCTCAAGCCATTCAATGTATAGCAATGAATACCATGTCAGTTTATATCAACCTTCAAATTAATGCTCCTATTAAAACATTAGAGAGTGCATGTTTTTTTTTTATGGATTTTCTTTCTTTGTGACTTTCTCTTTACCTTCATCCCTCTATGGTTTCATCCCTCTAAATACACCAGAAGGTTTAGAGTCAACTCATGTAACAAATCATTTATCAATAAAGGTTGTCTGAAATGTATGCTGCTGCACAATAAAAGAAATCATGGCAAAATGACAGCAAATGAATAGCTTATACAAGAAACCAAAGGCAGGAAGCAGGAAAGAATAAACACCTATATATCTGCACTGTAAGTCATATGAGGCACAGTAAAGGTGTGAGATTCATGGGCAGTTACTTCTCCGGAGGAGAGACATGCAGAACATCCTTCAACAACACACTGTACAACAAAGACATGGAGGACAGATATACATACCAAGTGAAACGTTTGTGTTAAGATATGAATAAGAGAGCAAGTTAAAGACACAAAGTCAGTGTCATACAGCTATACTGAGATGCAGTTTGGCATTTTCCTCCTGCTGTTAAAATCAAGTCAGACTCAAGTCATACTGTGAATGATTGGTCGGTGCAGTCCCTAATGTGTGTATGTGTCCCTCTTACCGCATGTCTCCATGTGCTGATGAGCTGTTTGGTCTCCTGACGTGTGATCTGGCAGAGCTGTATGATTGTCTCTCTCTGCTCATGGCGTGTGTAGGCAGAGTCTGTAAAGTCTTCAGTTTTTTCCACCAGAGCTTCCAGCTGAGCCGCCACAGCCTCACAGGACACACAGAACAGAGAGTCTCTCAGACCCCCCACATTAACCTGAAACACGCACACAAGCATCCGGTGAGAAACTGATTCATGGTATACCAGTTATTGGCTAATGTCTGCATTTCATTTGTTTTTCAACCCATCCATAACTTTAAAATAATTATCACTATTTTGTAGGGCACCTTAATGGGTGAAGTGTGTAATCTCAGTAGCACCAAAAATCATTTGTATTCAGAAGTACCTGGTTGGTAAGATTTGGTAATGTTTTTAAGAAAAGTCTCTCAAGCTTACCAATGCAGCATTTATCTGATAAAATATACAGTGATATTTTGAAGTATTATTACAATTTCAAGAAACTGGTTTCCATTGTAATATATTTTTTATTTTTATAATCGATTAATCACGATTAATCATTTCGCAGCCCTACTATGTAATTCATTCTTTAATGATTATCAATGTTGAAAACAGTTTTGTCTTAATATTTTCGTGGAAACATAAATATTTTTTTAGGATTCTTTGATGAACAGAAAGTTAAAAAGAACATTATTTATTTGAAATCGAAAAATCTTTTGTAAAATTAAACATGTATTTACTCTTACAACTGATTGATTTAATGTGCCTGTGCTAAAAAGTATCAATTCCTTTCTTTCTTTCATAAAAAAAAGAGAACCCGAAACCTTTGAACTGTAGCATATATTTTTGGGACTGGTTGAACAAAACTTTTTTTTTTTAAACAAGTCTTTAAAAGAGAAACTTTATCCATCGAAGAGCCCTTGGCCTACACCTGCACCTTAAAGTCTTTAATTCCAGCGTAGATGCTGACAGGAAGTGCTTTGGCTTCCCCTCCGCTCCTCGTGTCAGTCACAATCTCAATGACTTGCTCCAGGGCCAGACGCATACGCTGGAAGACTGCTTCTTTGTTGATCCGTGCCGACTCGCAGTCTGGATGTCTCAGACAAGTCTGAGAGGCAAAGAGGAACACAAATTATCTTCAAAATGCAGAGGAACAACAAAAATGTGGCTGCAAAATTTGACATGTAAACAGAATGTTATTACATTTTTAGAATGAGGAAAGGAAAACACCCTTTTTAGAGAAATGAACAAGCTCAATTTTGGAAAAGCCCTTTATGAAAAAGTATTATTCGTGGTATCAGATGATAATATCATGGTACTTTAACAGCCAATAGACAACAATGGTGCTGTGTGAAAACTATATAGCATACCATACTCCAAGGGATGTATAACATGGCGTGTACTAAATATGATGATATTACCGTAGTAAAAACCATGGCACATGTACAAAGCAGTGAACATACATAATCACTCTCATTCAATAATAACTGTGTACAAGTTTTCACACTTATGCATGCAGGAAAAGTTCTGATGTAAAATTTCCATTTAAAATTTCAATATATAATTAAAAATTACTATACACAACTTTTATATATAAATATTTGATTATTTTATTTGATCAAACATTCACTAAAAACAGTAATAGTGTGAAATATTATTACAATATAAAATAATTTTTCTATTTTTATATATTTAAAACTGTAATATAATTTACTGTTCAAGAAACATTCATTATCAATGTTGAAAACTTTGTGCTGCGTAATATTTTTGTGAAAACTGTGATACTTTTTTCAAGACTCTTTATTTCTAATTTATTTGAAATATTTTGTAACATTATAAATATCTTTACTGTCACTCTTGATCTATTTAATCCATCTTTGCTCAATAAAACTATTCGTTTCTAAAAACTAAATCTTACAGACCCCATACTTCTAAACAGTAGTAAAGGATATATATATATATATATATATATATATATATATATATATATATATATATATATATATATATATATATATATATATATATATATAAATAGTTATGTAAAGTATACTATAGATAATTAAATATTATATGTAATGTGATCATAGGCATATTCAAAATGATAATATGTGTCAGAATATATAGCCACCACAAATCATTTCCTCATTTGTTTAACTTATTCCTAAATATGTATCTTAAAAACCCCTGTCAAAAACATTCACACTCAAGTTTTTAGGCACAATTACATGCGTTGAAATGAACATGTTTTAGACAGCAGATGGTACTCTCTTCCACAATCCTACCTTAGAGGCTGTGAGGAGCATCATGGTGCATTTCTCCAGCACAGCACGTGCGGCGGCCATGCGAGCTCTTTTCTTTTCATCCTTCAGATCCTGAGAAAAAACAAGAATCCACAAGACAAATATGAGAAAACATGCAAGGCCTCGAGTGCTTTCAAGTGTTCTGAAATCTCAGCTTAGGTTTAACCTCATCGTTCGCTTGCAACAGACAAAGCTGGAATCACACCGTGTTATCAATTTAGCTCAGATAAGATTTCCACAAAGTGCTTAAGAAACGCATCAGACCGAATCGTAATAAAACTAATGTTTCTAACATATCAAGTGCACTTGACTTGAATCTTAACCGTCTGACACAGGATGTCAGGAGATCTACAGGACTGAATTCATCCATTCTAAGTTCATTTTCAAGGTCTTGCTAAGAATGAAGGGTAAATTTGGTCCTTAGAAGAGATAGCACTGACATAATGCCTTCCACCGACACGGAGCGAGCTGGAATATAACTCAATAGAGCTGCGCTCACTCGATGCGCCGTGAGGCATTAGGGATTTGTGACTGACAGACTGTGTGTGTGCATGATGGAGAGAATGAGAGGAACCTGATCTGTCTCACCCCGGCTGGGAGCCATGGCTCACAAAAGGAGAAGTGATTATCTGTTATTATGTTCTTCTGAATAAAACTGAAAAGATGGAGGCCGCAGATTGGCAGGAAAGCTCTGCAGAGATAGGAACGTGATGTGTTTGTGAAACATTATCAAACACACAGAAGCTCCATTTTTGAAATGAGACAGCCTTTCCTATCAGTTCTCGACGTCATTCATATTACTACTTTACTAATCATGGTGGAACTCCGGAGGAGGCCTTGGGAGGAGAACTGGCCATGCACTGCAAGAAAATCAGTTGAAACCAGTTTCTGATGGGGGCTGCTTTAATAAATGGATTCATGTGGTGATCGAGCAATCGTGAAGGCTGATATTGAGCCACAATGAAAGCCATAGTGTTAGCTCGCTTTTCCCAATGTAAATCAGTACTACACTGGCCATATCCCACTCTACTATAAAGATCAGGGATTTTCTACATTTTTGATACCAAGAACCCTCCAAAAATTGGGATAACCTTACAAGAGACTGACTTTTTCAAATATAGTAAAATTATAGTAAAATATAGAAAAATAGTAAGTGTAATATAAAGACAATACGTTGTTTGGCCTTTACATTGTTAATTATTTAATTTGTCATTTCACTAAAGAATAAAGTATACTATTCACTAAAATATTATCTGAAAAATATTTGTTGTATTAAATTGAGTGCATCTACCTTCTATCGAGCGTATTGTGGCACATAAATCTGAAGAGAAATATTTTACATTCAATTAAAATGTATTTAAAGTATACAAGCATAAACTACATTGCCTTGAAGAAGAAATGAACACTTCTAAACATTTCTAAAAAAAAGAAATCCATAAAACAACAGGATTTGTTTTTATCTAATACTTAAAATCTATAACTGTCCATACAATTAAATTAAAATGTAGTTCCCTTTCAGTCGGTCACTCTCGACGCCACGTCGGTGACCGACGAATATAGGATATCGCTTCGATAGACCAATCTACTTCGAGTGTAAACTAAACGAGCCAATGCACATTGGCATGCAATTATTGCATCCAGCTGCCGCTGATCACTGCGTGAGTATAAGAAGGCGGCAGGTGCAATGCATTCCAGCTTTTCGCTTCGGAGCCGAGCGTTAGTATCGCTCTGCTCAACTGTGTCTGCTGTGAACTACGAGTTCAGCACGCTCTCGGAAGCTTCGTGTGTTGGCGAGACGGCGCTTCAGCGGCGGTCGTTCCTGTGTCGAGTGGATTGCACACTTTAGGCTGCACTACCCCTGTCGTGTTGCAAGCGGCCAATTCCCCTGTGCGCCTCAGCACTAAAAGAGCATTTCCTAAAGAGCAAATTTCTCTTAAAGAGCTTCACGGGTGCGTCTTTGTAAAGACGACGGATCGTCCTTATAAGGATGCCGTTTCACCCGTGCGTTTCTGGGTGCGGTCGTTACCTGGCAACGGGTGATGGTCACGATCGCTGCCTCACGTGTCTGGGCGTCGAGCACGCTGAGGTGGCTTTCGTGGATGAGTCATGTTCTCATTACAGGAATATGACCATCTCAGAGCTGCGAACCAGGCTCCGCTACCTTCAGGGGGGCGGAGTCCCGTTGCCGTGGCCGTGATCTGGGGCTCGCTCTGGTGGCTGACAGATGAGAACCACTTCCGGCAGAAGCGCGGGTGGTTTGAGGGTCACAGTGGTGGCAAACCCCGCAGGGAACCAACCCTCTGGGGACCACCACTCCTTCCCCTCCCGTCCCGGCCCCCGTCAAACTTGGTGGTGAGCAGAAGAGCAAGAGGCCCCGGGACGGGTGACCCAGAGAGAGGTAGCTGGTTTCTGGGGGATGGTGAAGGCACCTCTCCCTCCCCTGTAGGAGGGCCAGGCGGAGAATCTGGAAATCTCGACAGGAGAGTAGTTTTCTTCCTCTCTGGGTCCCAGGAGGGCACGGAGAGTTGCGGACGGCCAAGCACCGGACCTCACTCATCCTCCTCCTTCGCCAGATGGCAGCAGCGGGCAGTTCGAGAGCGTCAACAAAGGCCCTACTCACGCACCCTCTGCCAACCCGTGGAACCAGGTGAGCTCTGCACCCCACTCCGGCCTGCTCACAAGCCGCCCGAGTTGGGTCCCTGTGTTCCACCTCGCTGCCCCACTGCGGATACGGCTGTGGTTCCGCTGATCCTGCTTGTACGGTTTTTAAGCGCCTGGTCAGCGCTACCCAGCCCGTCTCGCTGGCTTCTGCGAACCATAAGCCTCGGCTATGCGATTCAGATCGCCCCCTGTCTTGCGGGAAGAGATCGCAGTCCTACTGGCGAAGGACGCGATAGAGCCGGTCCCTCCAGCCGATATGAGGATGGGGTTTTACAGCCCGTACTTCATTGTAGCCAAGAAAGCCGGTGGGTTACGACCGATCTTGGATCTGCGAGTTTTGAATCGGGCCCTCCATCGGCTACCGTTCAAAATGTTGACACAGAAACGCATTTTCAGGTGTGTCCGTCCCCAAGATTGGTTTGCAGCGATCTACCTGAAGGACGTGTACTTTCATGTGTCCATCCTTCCGCGCCACAGACCTTTTCTGCGGTTTGCGTTCGAAGGACTGGCATATCAGTGCAAGGTCCTGCCCTTCGGGCTGTCCCGGTCTCCCCGTGTCTTCACAAAAAGTCATGGAGGCAGCTCTCGTTCCTCTCAGAGAGCAGGGTGTTCGCATTCTCAACTACTTAGACGATTGGCTGATACTAGCACAGTCTCGAGATCAGTTGTGCGAGCACAGGGATGTGGTGCTCCGGCACCTGAGCCTGTTGGGCCTTCAGGTCAGCTGAGAAAAGAGCAAACTCTCACCGTGGCAGAGGATTTCTTTTCTCGTTATGGAGTTGGATTCGGTCGAACAGACAGCACGCCTCACAGAGGAACGTGCGCGGTCGGTGCTAGCCTGCTTGAATACGTTCAAGAGCAGGACAGCAGTCCCAACTCTTTCAGAGGCTCCTGGGGCATATGGCGACCACGGCGGCACTGGCTTTATGGCCGAGTCCCGAGGTGGGCATGGAAGCGTGGCACTCACCGGGTCCAAGTTACACCAGCCTGTCGCCAAACCCTCACTCCGTGGTCAGATCTTGCATTTCTCTGGGCAGAGGTGCCCTTAGAGCAGATCTCCAGGCATGCTGTGGTTTACACGGATGCCTCCACCACTGGCTGGGGGGCTACGTACAACGGGCATGCAGTCTCAGGGGTTTGGACGGGACCACAGCTGCAGTGGAACATCAATTGCCTAGAGTTGTTAGCAGCGCACCTTGCCTTGAACCGTCTCAAAGGTCTCTTATGAGGCAAGCATGTGCTGGTCCGAATGGACAACACTGCGACTGTTCCGTACATCAACCGACAAGGTGGTCTTCGCTCTCGTCGCATGTCGCACCTCGCCCGCCACCTCCTCCTTTGCAGTCAGAAGGTTCTGAGGTCACTTTGTGCCGTTCATATTCCAGGCCTGCTCAGTCGTACAGCCGACGAGCTGTCTCGAGCAATGCTCCCGGGAGAATGGCGACTCCATCCCCTGATGGTCCAGCTGATTTGGAGGTGGTTCAGAAGCACTCAGGTAGACCTGTTTGCTTCTCCAGAGACCTCTCACTGCCAGTTGTTCTACTGGAACTCTTGGCACAGACGTACTGGCACACAGCTGGCTGCGGGACCTACGCAAGTATGCGTTTCCCCCAGTGAGCCTTCTAGCACAGACACTGTGCAAAGTCGATGAGCAAGTCTTGCTAGTAGCGCCGTATTGGCCCACGCAGACCTGGTTCCCCGAACTAGTGCTCCTTGCGACAGCCCCTCCTTGGCCAATTCCTCTGACGAAGGATCTACTGACTCAGAGATGGGGCACCATTTGGCACCCGCGTCCAGACCTTTGGAAACTCCATGTCTGGTCCCTGGATGGGACGCAGAGGTTCTAGGTGACCTACCCCAAGAGGTAGCGAACACCATCACTTCGGCAAGAGCACCGTCTACGAGACATGCTTACGCCTTGAAGTGGAACCTGTTCGTCGAGTGGTGTTCGTCGAGTGGTGTTCTTCTCGCCGAGAAGACCCCCGAAGATGCCCGATTGCAGTCGTGCTGTCCTTTCTGCAGCAAGGGCTGGAGCGAAGGCTGTCTCCCTCCACCCTCAAAGTCCAGGTTGCTGCTATTGCTGCGTACCATGACCCCGTGAATGGGAAGTCTTTGGGTAAGCATGACCTCATCGTCAGGTTCCTTAGAGGGGCCAGGAGGTTAAATCCATCCCGGTCCCCCTGTATACCCTCTTGAGACCTGTCTCTAGTGCTTAAATCACTACAGCAGGGCCCCTTCGAGACTTTGCATTCAGTTGAGCTAAAGTTTCTTTCATTGAAAACTCTGCTCCTGCTTGCACTGGCCTCCATCAAGAGGGTAAGGGACCTGCATGCTTTTTCGGTCGACGATTCGTGCCTAGAGTTCGGGCCGGCTGACTCCCAGGTAATCCTGAGGGTTTCCCACTACACCCTTCAAAGACCAAGTGGTGAACCTGCAAGCACTGCCCCTGGAGGAGGCAGACCCAGCCCTGGCTTTGCTTTGTCCCGTCCAAGCATTTAGGTGCTACGTAGACTGGACACAAAGCTTCAGGACCTCAGACCAGCTCTTTGTCTGTTACGGAGGCCGGCAGAAGGGGAGTGCCGTCTCTAAGCAGAGGATGGCCCACTGGATTGTGGATGCCATAACCCTGGCTTATCAGGCTCAGGATGTGCCCTGCCCGTTCAGGTTGCGAGCTCACTCAACTAGAAGTGTTACATCCTCCTGGGCGCTGGCTCGTGGTGCCTCGCTGACAGATATTTGTAGAGCTGCGGGCTGGGCGACCTCCTTCCGGAAGGATGGGGCTTCCGCAGCGTCCCGGTTCCAAGCGGACCGGGTACGTTTTCCCAGTGTTATCCAATCTCACCCAGTGAGGTAGTGCTTTGACTACGGTGAGTGGAGCTACTTTTTCTGAGCCCCGGCCTACACCTAATAGGGGCACAGGCGGCTCGCACAGGGCACTGGAAGGGGCAGCACCCATGGCGCTTTGATAGGGATCCCATATTCGTCGGTCACCGACATGGCGTCGAGAGTGACCGACTGAAAGGGAACGTCTCGGTTATGTATGGTAATCCTCGTTCCCTGAAGGAGGGAACGGAGACGCCACGTCCCGTCGCCATGGTTGCTGTACCACCGCTGAGCTGCCGGGTCCCCGGCTCGGCTCCTCAGCGAAAAACTGGAATGCATTGCACCTGCTGCCTTCTTATACTCACGCAGTGATCAGCGGCAGCTGGATGCAATAATTGCATGCCAATGTGCATTGGCTCATTTAGTTTACACTCGAAGTAGATTGGTCTATCGAAGCGATATCCCATATTCGTCGGTCACCGACGTGGCGTCTCCGCTCCCTCCTTCAGGGAACAAGAGTTACCATATGTAACCGAGACGTTCTTTAAAATGAATAAAGCAATTAATGAAGATTTCCAGTCTTCAAAAAACAGAATAAGTGGCTTTTCACAAAGAACGCAATTTTCCATCCCATTGGTTTTCTTCGCAAACATGCAGTTTTTGACCATTGCATCTTTTGCAGCATCTTGCATTTGACACCGTTTTATCCCCCAATGAATCTTTCTGAATTGCCCCCTAAAACAATAAAACCTTTCTTTTTCAGGCACATTTTCAGGAGATCCATTAGCAGCCTCATGCTGACCACAGTTTTAAAGCTCTTGCTCCATATCAACATCAGCATCAGCTTTTGACAAATCCATATCTAATCTCCCCACAGCAGCGAAACCCGCTTGACCATATGCAGGTATGATATGGTTTTTTTCCCAACAAAGCATTGATAATGAAAAAAATGTATCAACACAGTACAATTTCCTTATCTTGCATATGTTTTTGCATTGCAAACACATGCTGATATGAGCCTTAAAATTGTGAATTCCTTTTAATAAGCACCATCCATCTGTTCTGCACTGCGGTCGAGTGTATCTTACCCCAAAAGTTTTTATCAGTGGGGTTTGAGAGCTGCTGATTGAAATTGCAGTGTGCAGCACAGTTCAGTTCTTATAACTAAAATCCCTCCATTATCTTCTCCTTCTCCCCTCATCCGATGTGTACATCTACACCGGCTATACACATCTGACATAGGAAGTGACCTTATCAGTGTTTGATTATCTGTAAAGTGAAGTGAGGGAAGATTGGAGGGTGAGCAGGTGTGTGTGTGCGTGTGTGTCACTTACATTCTGTCTGTCTCCTGTGAGATGGGCGAACTCTACCATCTCGTTCCCAAATTGGCTGAAGATTTGGACAAATTCCTGAAAAGTGCTGACTCTCTCCAGCTGCTCCAGGGTAACCAGCACCTGCACACATACATAAAACCCACGTCTTTCTCAGCTACAGCTACAGCTGAGAAAATGTACTGCATAAAGGTTACTTTCATAATGTGTTTTATTCAGAAATGAGCTATCTCTCACATGTCTGTCCTAAGAAATAAAAATAGACTCAACTGAGACAACTGCTGATATACAGTAAGAGCATAGAGGCTCTGTGGCAAATCTGAACAAAGTGTGTGAAGCTGTTGAGAAGTCTTTCCATTACTAGGGATCTGAGAAGCAAGAGGCTTAATAAAGAAGTCTCGGTGTATAGAAAACAATTGAGATATTACAATCAGATTTACTGTGATTTTACTTTCTCGTGGCTATATGATCAATAGATTTTTTTTAAAAAAGCCCCCAATTTCAGTTGCATTTCTTTATTTTCTGAAATGAAAACGTCACACCTAGCTCAAAAACAAAATAAAATGCCTTTTATTTGATTTTTAATTCTTAAATAATTATTTTTTATTTTAAAATGATAAAATGTGCAGTTTTAAAATGTAATTATTATTATTACATTTTCTGAGAATGAATATTATTATTATTATAAAAATAAATTAAACTTTTTTTTTTTTTTGACAATTGCAACATGCAGACATACTTTTAAGTATTACAATAGCTATGATAGTTGCAACCATTCCATAACATAATAGTTTTAACATGGCAAAGTTTCTTGAACAAGAAAAATACTCTTAAATTCTTAAACCCCATACCATGTTTAAGTTACATATTACTAGTGGTCATACACCGCAGAAACTGTGCTTTAAGAGCAAAGCCCGAGTATGTGTAGGAAAGAAAACTCTTATATGTACCAGTAGGCTCAGCGGAAGCAGTCGGAGACTCTCGCATTGGAGAACATTGATAAGGGAAGCCTCTATTTGAGGTAAGGTAGTTAGAAGTGGGCGTTATCAGGAATGGTCAGGGACAAATTCAATTGTGTTTCTCTCTAATGGAGAGCTGTTCTGCTGCCTGGCCATCCAAACATCACTAACTGGACATGATTAGCTCCAGACCTGAGAGCACCAACAGGCGCACACACATAGACACGGTTCACTTCCTCATCTCACCGACATGGATGTTAAGACAGGCCTCCTACTTTATCCTGTGCCATGTCTCTTCAATTATCTCCAAAGCAGAAGGACTCTAAATATGTGGCCATGCAGGGATAGCATCTGAGAGCAACCACTAGCCTGTGTGTGTGGCTGTGTACTCTTGTACTTGACAGGGAAAGATGAGTGCCATTCTGAGTGTTTGTAAAGGCCAGTGCACAAGTACTTGGACTCAGCTGACAATACGTACTTTGTTGCGAGAGCTTATGATCTGTTTGATAACGATGCAGTCTGCAAGCACCAGGACTTTGGTAACAGAGGAGAGCAGCATGCGAGCAGCTTTCACCATGCCGGTCCTGTCACTAAACACCGTGCTGCGCCCATCAACCTCACACTGCTGAAGACTGGACACATCCGTCAGCTGAGCTATGGCAGTGCCTGCAGAGGAAAAACAGCAGAATGAAAGAAAAGTGCACACACACAAACAAGTTTAGATGCAATAACAAGATACTGTTGCTAAAGTGTTCAAACCGCTAATTACACTTCAGCATGTAACTTGTCCCATTATGGACTGAATGATGCCGCAAATCATGAGGATTGTTGAGAAGAGGTGTGCTATTACATCTCTAAGTGATCAGACTTGAGATTTAAGATAAATCTTTAAAAGAACCAAAACTAAAGAATATTATATGTTCTCTATTATATTATAGAAAATTGAGTGTGGACTTTACTGACTTGAGCAAATATGAAAACCACACAGGTCTAGTAAGTAACTAAAAAAATAAAATAAAATAAAATAAAACTCTAGGAAAGCCTCTAAATGCTTTAGCAACCGCATAACACTGCAATGACAGGAAGTTTTCCTTATGAAAGAACCATATATACTGTATATATATTACACACACAACTATTCAAATTGGGTTGGTAAGAAATTTTCATGGTTTTGGTATCTTTGCATTTGTTTGGTCAATTGTGCATTATTATTACTATTTCAAAGAACTGTTTTCCTTTTTAATATACTTTAAAATATAATTTATTCCTGTGATGGATAAGTTGAATTCTCAGCAGTCATTACTCCAGTCTTCATCATCACATGATCCTTCAAAATCTCTAAATCATTCTAATATGCTGATTTGCTACTCAAGAATTATTATCAATGTTGAAGACTTATTTTTATGAATCTTTAATGAATAGAAAGTTCAAAGTTATAATTACTATACTAACCCAAACCATAAAAACTATTAATGTTTTAGAATAAAAAAATAAAAAAAAACATCTGAAGCATTTTTTTCCTTTTGATAGAATCCAGAACATCAGGTTCTATCAGATTTAGCTTGGGTGAACTTTTTTTTTCATCCCCAAAATATACCTAGAATAGGGCACGAAAAAAGTTTGGGACACTTTAAAATTTATGAATGTCACTGAGGAAACTCTATATAAATCCTCACTAGCACTGAAACTGCTCTGTGAGAAACATTTCAGTTCATGAAAAACAAGCACTTAGATAAACCAACAAGAATTCATAAAACAGCCACTGTTTTGAAACAAAAATATGCCATTTCAGTAAGTTCATTCAACCTCAGAACACATTAAGTCACACACCATTTGATTATTTACAAAGCAATCCATCACTCCGGGTGGTCACTTTTTAAAAAAATCAATAACATCTCACTTTCCTCAGTGGGTGTCCACTAGCACACAACCCTGTCTAGACACAAATACTATATGCTGGCTTATTTTTGGGCAGGGTGGCAGAGCTGGCGTGTCATGTCCCAGTTGGAACGTGTTGAAAGGACGCTTGATGAGAGCAGTACCCTGCCTCGTGCCTCAATAAAGCAGTGTTATTCTGAGAGGCGGAAAGTCTGACACATTCGAAAGAGGCTGAGAAATACAAACAGACATTTTAGACAGTAATTTCTGAAGGAAGAATGACACATTTGTCCATCTGAAGACACCGTCCTAATTGCATCAGACAGCTTTTCTTTGTTAAATCTCAAAGTGGTTTTGACAATCAAGGTGCCTTGTGCAGAACGCTGCATTGTGGGCCAAATTACTTTATGCATACCTATCCATAGTCATCTGACTGGGCACAATGCCCACATTTCCTGCTTTGTTGGTTTTCGTCTCTTGTTTAGCAGCGGCCATACTGAAACTTATCCTTAGCGGCTGGCATTTTCAGCCAACTCTTTTCAGAGAGTTTCCTGCTTTAAAGAGACACGGCCTCAGGCAATGGGCTTGCATAGAGAGTGAAACATTGAGATCTCTGCAACGATGCCCTTTAAAGACATCATCTCAGCGTGCATCTGCTGCCTTTAAATGCACTTCATTAATTTAAAGTACTAGTACCAAATCGTTGCTCAAAAGCAGCTGTCTGTATGAGGCCAAGAAGGTCCCCGAGAAGCAAGACAAAGAGAAAATAATGCATTCTCAGCAAAACTGTAACCAGAGTTCCCAAACCTCAGGTTAAGAAAATGTTCAACTTTGTTTCAACTACAAATACTTGTATATCCCAGGAATTGATTTTCATTAAAACAAACAGATATTGTTTTTATTTACTTTTTTTATTTTGTTATATTAAAGAACACATTAAAATTCTTGATTTTTTTTTTTTTTTTGCTTTTCAAATGTCTTCTATGGATAGATTTATCACCTTGTTTCCAGCCCAGATGTTCAGTCTTAAAAATCCATCAGAAAAAAATATATTTTTAAAACTATAATCTTTTAAAAGGGTGAAATACACATTTTAATAATTATTTTATGTGAATTAATTATAAAAAAAACTTTTTTTACCCAATTTAGTTAATTCGATAAAAGAAACCAATTTATTTTGCTAAACTAATAAAAACTCCTGAAGTTTGATTGTTGCTAAGGGGACAACATTATCAAAGCAATGTTAATATCATTTGGCAGATGAAAATAACCTTTTTTATTGTACGTCAATTCTAATGAAGTTTTCATTTTTTTTCCCAAATTCCAATCAAGCTGTAGTTTTTTTTTTCAATTGTGCAAAAGTAAGAAAATATTATTTAATTGTATAAAATTAGAATACATAATGCTAGTTGTGATAAGACAAAGGAGTCGGCAGTTTTATTAAAAAAATGACCTTCAGATGAACAAATGAAAGAAACAACCGCTGGAAATGGCTAACAAACAAAAGATTTATATGTAATGATATTTTATGTTACTTGTAAAAACACACAGATCCAAAAGGGCCCATAGTTGAAGAAACAACCACAATGAATCGTATGCAGTGCACTTTAAAACCACACAGACTTCTACTCAAAACACATCCTCCTCCATCTTTCCAGCCACTGAGAAGATCAATCACAGCAACGTAATCTCCACATCATTCAAAAAACTCCTGGATTTAAAATACGTGCAGGCCAATGCGTCACATCTGTGGTTACACACAAAGTCACAGGTCATTTCTTAAATCAGGGCCTCCTCTACTCAATGAAAGCTCTCCTACATCTCCTTCAGACGATGTGCTCTCGTACCTCAGTTGAACTAGTTTAGTTATTGGGTATAGTTTAGTTATATATAGTTATTCTGTAAACAAAAAGCTTTCACCACTTTATAACATCTGACTTATTCTCCCGAGACGAATCTACATTACTTTTTCCCCACCTGCCTAAATGTGTTTTGGTCTAAACTTTTGCCCGTCACACATGGGCGGCCTGTGTAATAATCAGGAGGATTAAATGAGTGGGTGAGTGTTTGAAAACTGTGGGGAGTCTGATAACTAACTTGAAGCCAGTCTAAATCCGGTGTTGTTGCCCTGGGAGGTATGGGAAGGGAGGTGGGAGAGACCACCAACTATCTGTATTTATAGATACAGAACAGAGCTCCTATTATTTCAGGCCAGAGGGACAAATGTAAACCACAACACACATTGAGTCTTTGAGATAGTCGCATTTGATTGACACAGCACTTGTTTTGCTACTAAATACACAGACGTGTATTAATTCATGACATTAAATGATAAAATATCAGACTAAGTGGCATTTATTTCAAAGAAATGTATCAAAAATCAAATAAAATACTTATTCAGGTCTGACAATTAAGATATCTCTACACAAGACAGTTTTCACTCAGACATTTCACAAATGGCAAGTAACATTAAATTAGAAATGAAATTTTGCAATAGAAAGACTGAAATTAATATTTTCTCGTAAAAAAAAATTAGAGGACTAGTCTATTAAATAAGTTAATGCAGAAATAAGTAATTCTCAGAATCATCTAGTTTTTATAAAAAGCCTCACAGATGTCAACTCATATCAAATTTATTTATTTCATAACTGCAGCTGCTTGCATTTGTAAACCTCTTTAAACCGTCAGAACAGATCAAATCTCTTAGTGTGCCTGTTGGTTATTCTAAGAGCAAGCACAGTAACACTTCATCACAAACGAGAGATTTGCAAACGCACATTTGTGGGGTATTTTTAGGCAAACTCTTCAGAGACAGATGGGACATCAAGAGTTTAATAGAAGAGAAACTGCAGCACTCTTCCTTTCACAAACCTCAACAGATTCAGGCATTGTACAAAAGAAAAAAGCTGCTCTTGGTTCCATGGATCTCAAAACAGCTGCATCCATACAGTATGGATGTGAAAGCCCCATTTTAATCAGATTGTATGCTTTAAATATATTACACTGTGCATATTCATTTAAACCATGTATATTAATGTCAGTTTATAATAAAACTTGATAGACTAACTTTTTATGCCATTTGGCAGTTGATTTTTCAACTGGCTACATCCCACATAATGACAAACCGATTTCAATAGACTGGAATTTAATTAGTCCAACACAGTTTTTATATGAAACATAAAAATTACATTAAGGTTAAGATTGCTCATAGGCTTCTTTCATGTCATTTTGAGGATTTTAAATGTATTATCCCTTATGAAACAAAAATATATTGCAGTATATTGGAAAATATCATGTTATATATTAGGCATATATTCTTATATATATTTATTTTTTCCAATATATTGCAATATATTGAAAGCGGCAATCATTTGTATATTTTGCAATATATTAAGTAATATATGTATCATCAATATATTATCAAATGTATTCAAATATATAATATATTAGAAAATAAAAAGGGAAAATAATATATTACAATATATCACAATATATTTTAAGAAATATATTGGTAAATATATTTTCCTTTCGTAAGGGATACACTACTGTACAAATGTCTGAAGTCAGTAAATTTGTTAATACCTGTTAATTTATTCAGCAAGGATGAATTAAATTGATCAAAAGTATCAGCAAAGACATTTATAATGTTACAAAAGATTTCAATGAAAACAAAAAACGTCTAAGGTTACGTATGTAACCCTGGTTCCTCGAAGGAACGAGACGCTGCGTCGAGAACGATTGGGGAAACGCGTCCAGCGTGACGTCTCTAAATAATGTGTATAATCAGTCCAAAGGAAGGGCGTGACGTCATAGGCGGGTGACGTCAGAGACCAGGAAGCATAAAGCATGAGCGGCAAAGCCGGAAGTCAGCCTCAAAGGATGAAGAAGGCGCCAGCCGGAGATGCCGGAAGTGTGGCACTGCGACGCAGCGTCTCGTTCCTTCGAGGAACCAGGGTTACATACGTAACCTTAGACGTTCCTCTTCAGGAACTCGAGCTGCACGAGAACGATTGGGGAACGAGAATGCCCACGCCGCCAGACTTTCAAATCTCTGCCTAGTGTGGAAGAGCACAGCTAAAGCAAGAGAAGGAGCCTGACAGAATTCGGGGACAATCCGTCCAATGGCCAAACTTCAGAAGGAGTGAGTCTTGACCCCCAGGAGAGGGGAGATCAGAGGACTTGAGGCTTAGGATAACATCCTGATCACCGCTTAGCATAAGCTTCTTCTGGCCGGAGGCCTCAGCCTCAGCGCACCATGGAGAAAACATGTAACCAGAGGGTTCTGCCCACTGACTGGCCACCGAGAGGGGCGCGGTAGGCCACCATGGCCGCCACATGGACCTTCATGGTGGAGTGGGTCAACCCTGCGGAGAGCCTGCAGGAACTCCAGCACTGTACCATACGGGCAGTTAACTGGGTCGAGCTGGCGGTCTCCGCATCAAAAAGTGAAAGGCTTCCACTTCAAGGCATACAGTTTCCTCATTGAGGGAGCTCTGGATTGGAGAACGGTCTTACAACCTTGGTTGAGAGACCGGAAGCTTAGAGTTGTGCCTCCTCAGAGACAGCACCTACAGCCTCTAAGCTCCATGCGGGGGCGCACCCTCCGCCTGCGAGAGGAGATTTTTCCTGACGGGAACCTCCCATGGAGTGCCGTCAAAAAGAGAAATCAGGCCAAGGGACCATACCCAGCCTGTCCAGAACGGGGCTACTAACAGCAGCCGGACTCCGTCCCGGCGCACTCTCTCCAGAACTCCCGAGAGCAGAGCAATCGGGGGAAAAATGTACAGATGAAGCCTCGGCCACGTCTGTACCATGGCGTCCAGCCCCAAGTGGAGCTGGATGAGTCAGAGGAAGCCAGAGGGGACAGTGCGATGTGTCTCGAGTCGCAAACAGATCCACCCGAGTCTGGCCCAACTCTCCAACTCTGCTTCATCACCTTGGTGTGAAGCCGCCATTCCCCGGGCCTTGGCCCCTGCTACAACAGGATGTCTGCTCCCATATTAAGATGTCCAGGAATGTGGACTGCTCTGAGCGAGAGGAATTCATCCTGGGCCCACACAAGGATCTGGTACGCTAATTGTATAAATGGCGTGAGTGCAGACCTCCTTAGTGGTTGATGTAAGAGACCACCGCTGTGTTGTCGGTGCGCACCAACACATGCTGACCTCTTAGGTCTGGGAGAAAATAACGAAGTGCACGAAGCACGGCCAGCATCTCCAGGCAGTGGATGTGCCATGTCAGATGGCGACCACTCCACAGACCGCGGGCAGGGTGGCCACTCATGACCGCACCCCAGCTGGTGAGGGACGCGCCTGTCGCTAGCATCCCGCGGCGACAAGGAGCTCCCAGCACCGGGCCCTGAGACAAGAACCAAGGCTTCCTCCACATATCCAAGGCACGTAGGAAGCGCCGCGTGACCTTTAGCATGCGAAGTGGGTTTCCCTTCGGGGAGAACCCCTTGGTCTCGAGCCACCACTGTAGGGGTCTCATGTACAGCAGGCCAATAGTATTCACGTTGGACGCAGCTGCCATCAGACCCAGCAATCTCCGTGATTGCTTGACAGTGAGTGACCGGCCGTCTCTCACTATTGCGACTGCAGTGAGGATCGACTCGATCCAAGCAGGTGACATACGTGCCTGCATCGTGGTCGAATCCCACACCATGCCCAGATAAGTGGTTCTCTGAACTGGAGAAAGCACACTTTTTTTGGTGTTAAGTCTTAACCCCAGCTCTTTCAAGTGAGCGAGAATGACATCTCGGTGCAGAACCGTCATCTGCTGAGATTGAGCTGATATCAACCAATCGTCAATGTGGTTGAGTCGTTAAAGTGTGGGGTGAGAGTGCAAGGCCAGAGGAAGATCCGTATTGGTAGGCTTTTGCCCCCAAAAGCAAACCTCAGGAACTTCCGATGAAGAAGGATGGAGATAAGTGCATCTTTTGATAGATCGTGACACACCAGTCCTTGGACTTGGCCTGTGCAGGCGTGCTACACTTCAGTCCCCTGACTGAGAGGTTCAGAAAGCACAGATCTAGAAAAGGACACAACACCTCATCCTTCCTTGGAACTGTGAAGTACCGGCTGTAGAACCGGACTCTGCAACCCAAGGAGGGACCACATCGATGGTCTCCGTCCTCAGAGAGAGTCTACTTCTGTTCCATTACCAGAGCCTGCTTGGGGCCCACCAGAACTGGATTCTGTGGCCTCTCACTACAGTGTGCAGGACCCACTGAGACAGCCAAACTAGCTGCTCTGGAAACCTCCCAGGAGGTCACGAGCCTCTTAGCACCGCTACGTTTCCGGGCGGTAACTGAGAGAAGCGCTCGCTGGAGACCGCTGCGCCCTGGAACACCGGCAGGGTTGGCAGATCGATCTCCTGAGGGCACTGAGGAGAGACGGGCACCGTGTAATGCGGTGTATACCGCTCTTCCCCAGAGGGGCCTGCCCTCCGAGGTCCTGAGCCGCAGCCTCAGGACTCTCGTAGCTGAAGTCGCCTAAAAACGACGTGCCTCAGACCCACGTCGTCTGCTAGGAAGACTAGACCAAAGCCTGCTCGGGGCAAGACCCCTTGAGGTACACTTGGCAGGGGCTCCCACACTGCCATGTGACCTCCTAAGGGAACCAGTCTCGCGAGACTGGCCTCTGGTGTGCCTAGAGTCACTAGCTCAGAGTCCTGAAGCGGCAGACCAGCAGGGGACGACCATACTAGCTGCTCTAGAGACCTCCGTAGAGGTAGCGAGCCTCTCAGCACCGCTACGTTTCCGGGCGGTAACTGAGAGAAGCGCTCGCTGGAGACCGCTGCGCCCTGGAACACCGGCAGGGTTGGCAGATCGATCTCCTGAGGGCACTGAGGAGAGATGGGCACCGTGTAATGCGGTGTACACCACTCTTCCCCAGAGGGAGCTGGCCTTCAAAACGTCCTAGGCCTTACGCGTCAGGACGTTATGATGAAGGCTATCCAGCGAAAACAACGGTCCGTAGAACTGCTTTCCGCTAGAAGCCTTCGGCCTGGGAGCGCCACTCTGACTCTAGCGTCTGCGGAGTACAAAGTGACACCCCCGGCATGAGGGGCTGGAACATGGTTGGGACTGCTCCGCCCAGCAGCCCCTGACCGCCTCAATCTCCTCAGAGGAAGAGCGGTACATATGTGTTCTCACATAAGAAATTACATCCCATGAGCCCCTGCCCATCTAACTTCACATAGTCAGATAAATATTAATATATAGTAGTCAACAACTAGACGAGTCAACACTGTCTGGTGTAGAACTCACATAAAGATGAAACAATGTAATACACGCATTGTCCTTTATATATATATATATATATATATATATATATATATATATATATATACATATATATATATATATATATATACTACTCAGTCACACAGACAGCATCAATCCCCTCAGAGAAAGACGAATGCTGCAGCGAGCTCTGCCTCCAAGGACGAAGAAACCCCAGCACGGGTTTTCAAGCCTCGAGACTGAGCTCTAGATCTAGTGAACACGGGTGGAGATAGGACGAGCCGTCTCCAACCCGTTCACCAGATCATGTGCGATTCCCGCTATCGCGGTCGCCGCCGTGCATCAGCCCCAGCCCCAGCGCGACCGCAACCGCAAGATCGCATGCACGGATACACTCCTCATAGTGTGCCCGACAAGAGAGCATGCCGCAGCAGCGAGCTGTCTCAGAGGGCGAAAAAACCACAGCGCTGGCTTTTTTTTCCAAGCCCCGCTGGTTTCCAAGCCTCGAGAACGAGCTCTAGATCTAGTAAACACGGGTGGAGATAGGACGAGCCGTCTCCAACCCGTTCACCAGATCATGTGCGATTCCCGCCATCGCGGTCGCCGCCGTGCATCAGCCCCAGCGCGACCGCAACTGCAAGATCGCATACACGGACACACTCCTCGGAGCGTGCCCGGCGAGAGCGGAGCGCTTAACTGCGAGAAAAGCACAATCAGCCCTTTTCATCTTTTTTTTTTTTTTTTTCGAGAGCCGACTGCGCGAGCTCCACTCCTCATAAATGCTGCTTATTATAATATTAGGAATAATATGCGTGTGTAACTGGTGCTTGTGTGACTGGTGCTTGAACAACTGGCGAGCTCATCGACGCCTTTCCATATCAATCTCCTCTGAGAAAGACAGGCAGTGCGTCGCGCCCTCTCATCGGGGAGAAAGTACCGCAAACGCGGGCTTCCGAACCCCCGAGAGCGGGCGCCGGATCTGGTGGCTAAGAAAGAAGATAGGGACTTGAAAAGACCCGTCTTACATTCCTTCCAGCAGATCCGAAAGCGAATCCCGCGAGCACAACCACCGCTCCGTTTTTTCCTTGACAAAAGCGGGGCTGGCACCGCGAGAAATGCCAGTGAAAGCTCTCTCCTCAAAGAAAGCCTTCTGAGAGTGAAGCAAAGGCTCGCATCGCAGCCGTCAACTCCCTCGAGAGCTGACACTGCGCACTTCACTCTCAAGCAGACAACACACGAGCTGCGTGTGTCCCTCCCTTTTTTTTTTTTTTTGGCAGGGAAAACACACAGCCTGAACGCTGCCTGCTCTTGCCCAAAACTTCTCTTGATTGAAGCTTTGACAATGGAGTTTATCAGTGGACAAACGACACTAAATAAGACTCACAAACAGATGACAGATGACAGTGACTGACACACACACACAGAGTGCTTGCTGAAGACACAAGGCTGACTTCCGGCTTTGCCGCTCATGCTTTATCACCCGCCTATGACGTCACGCCCTTCCTTTGGACTGATTATACACATTATTCAGAGACGTCACGCTGGACGCATTTCCCCAATCGTTCTCGACGCAGCTCGAGTTCCTGAAGAGGAACTATCAGTTTCCACAAAAATATTAAATAGCAACTGTTCTCAACATTTCTGAAGGATCATGTGACGGTTTAAGTAATGGCTGCTGAAATGGCTTCTTTTTGACATTAGTGTATATAAAATGAAACACTAGTTTTAATAATATTATGATCTAATGTTTCTTGAAGATAGGAAGATTTGACCTCAAATGTTGTATGTATGATATCATGTTTACCGTTCTAAATAAAAAATGTAAGAATCATTAGAAATTGTATTATATCCTGTTAAATGTCTCTGAATTTCATTCAATTTTATTTATACTTCCTTAAATCCAATTTGAAATGCAATTCCTGTATGCTACATCAATTCAATTCAATTTGAAAGGAATTTCAAATCAATTTTGCATGGTGTACAACCTTGCCAGGCAGCCCTGAGCTTGTTGACAAGTTCCACAATGTTTAACCCAGCTGTCCATTTCCTGTTCCTCGTTGCCTGGCAACTCTAACCATTTAAACTGCTTATGTGTCATAGCTCTTCCAGTAGAGTAGTGTCAGACTAACCTGCTCTCCGGGCCTCAAAGCAAGCCAGTCCCATCTCGTCCTTCAAGTCTTCATTCTCTGCTGCAATGGCTTCACCCACGGCCACGAAGCGGCCAACTGCAACACTGACCGCCTGCCCCACTCTCTGGACGGCCCGTAAGGTCTTCTCCGTCTTCTTGAGCTTGTCTTTGTGATTGATCAGTGTGGTAATCTAGAAAGAGAAAAGAAAGCAAAATAATTTTTAATATATGGTACATATTTCAACACAAAAGAAAATAAGAAGTTTTTGCATTGAATCTTTGAAAGAAGTCTCTAATGCTCACCAAAGCTTAATTTGTTTGATCAAAAATACTGTGAAATATATAAATACAATTTAAAATATGTTTTTTTTATTATAAAGTATTTTAAAAGCTAGAGTTCTTGCTGAAAAATGTCCTAAGAAAAACAATTTGCTGACCCCCGATTTTTCAATGGTGGTGTAAAATGCCTGTAAAATGGAGAATGAAGAGGATAACAGAGTACAAGAATTAAAGTGAGTATCCTCTTCATCAACATATGTTTAATGTCACTTGCTCTCACACTTTCAGATACAATCACAGCTATGGTCTTCTGTCTGTGTCAGGATTGACTTCATCAATCATTTACTCTGAGCCCTTTACAATTTCCGCTCTCAAGAGCTGAGATCCCTCACCTCCTGCTGATGGGTAATGGCAGGTGGCCTGCTAAAGGAAACGTTTAATTGGAGTACAACAGCAGGGAGCATCAACACAAGTGCCTGAGAATAATACACTAAAACAGGCCACATGGAGCAAACAGGAGCCTACATGTGCTACTGCCAACCAGTCAACAACAATATGACAAGTAAAAAAAAACCTTCATTGATAAGAATCCTTTTAGAGGAGGCATGCAAATAAGGTCCTTCCTAATATTTCACATTTTAGCTTAGAATTGCACATAATCAGCGACAGATTTCTCCTGCTCTGTACATTTCAGTATGGATAGTGAATGATGAATGAATCTCGTTCGCTTCATATTTACATTCCTCACGAGTGAGCCATCTGGGGTTTGATGTTTGCCATCATCCATCTATCTTTCCTGAATTCACTTAAAGGGGCCATTTCCCAGCTAAAAGAGAACTTTCTCAGAACTTTGGCAAGGATCTCAAGAAATGTTTAAGTCTTAAAGATGCAAAAACAGCCTGTTTAATTCTTATGGTCAAAGATATAGATGAAAATAAATGGTCATGAAAACTAACTTGCGACAAGAAATTTTGACAACATATGGACTTCAGGGAAAGTGATAAAATAGTACACGTGTAAAAACTGTGGAGACTGTTATAATTTGTCATTCGGGGGGAGTTCTTTGAATCATTCCCATGCAGTCTTATGTTGACACCCACATACAGAAGGAGAGAGTGATAAATCGAGGGGGATGTGTTTCTACGTCATCCTGTGGTCCAGCACTCGCTCTGTGTCTGACACATCTCCCTGAAGATGGCTGTAATCAGATGCTCGGGTGAGAGATAAAGGGCCCTGTCCCTGCCTCACCGCTCCTCCGACCAATATTAGACAGCTATGAGTCGTCCTGCCAACAAAACGAGGGTCATCCATGAGTCATAGATGGAGAAAAATGAAACATTCCCCGAGGAGGGAAAAAAATCCAGTTGGAGGATAAGGGTGTGAGGGGGCAGTGAACAATGAAGGGTTGAATGGTTCAATGCTGACATTACGTCAACAGTTCTGGAAAAGCACCACGTATAATGTTTACTCAGAGTTCAAGATGCTTATCTTCGGCTCAGGCAGTATGATGGTATATGTTGTGCAATGGGGAAAAAAAAAGGAGAAAAAAGATACTGCTGTATTGTTAATATCATGGTATATTAGGTGTGCAAAAAAATTTTTTTTTTAAATTGCATACACTATTTAATCATTCGTGGTCGTTACATTTTTAAAATGTTTTGCTGCATTTATTTGATCAAAAATAACAATAAAATCTATCATGTTAAAGAAAATGTTGATTTTATTCTAGTTTAAAATGTATCTTATGTGATGGCAAAGCTACATTTTCAGCATCATACTGCAGTCATTAGTGTCACATGATCCTTCTGAAATCTTTCTAATATGATGATTTGCTGCTCAAGAAATATTTCTTATTATTATCAATCTTAAAAACATTGTTTTCCGGGATTCTTTGATTAAGAAAAGAACAAAAGAACAACATTTTGTTTCTTTATTAAATGCATTTACTGTTACTTTTGAATTTAATGCATCCTTGCTGAATAAAAATATAATTTTTTTTTTTTTACTTTTGAACTATACAGCATATAGATCACAATATAAAATCAATCATACCGCCTACATATTTGGTCATACCCTTAATTCTGCTGATGGAAATGTTGGCAGGCGACTGTAGTGTGAGTAAATGAGTGAGGCAGTGTTTAAAGCAGTGTGTGAATGTGTGTATGAATCCAGCATGGCCTCAGTAAAGGTAATGTTGTGGTGACACTCACATGTCCTTCAGCAGTGGCAGTGCTCCAGAGAGAGACACTGACCCAAAAGCGGCTCCAGTCTTACTCATTGAAGTCGGACCACCACAGAAACATGAGAAAGGTCTTAAGATCTATGCACACAAACTGTTTAAAGCATTGGCACACGTGTCTCTGAGTGAGTAGCATAGGCTGAGTGAAAGTGAGAAAGCACCGTGTGTATTTTTATGTGTCCAAGGGAGAGGGTGGTGGCACTCATAACTTCCTGTTGCTGGATTAGCACATGGCCCACTCTGGCTATGTCAACAAAAAAAGAGACTGCATAAAAAAACACATTGATTCAACACAGCAATCGCTTCTGTCTAAACGCTGCTGGCAGGTGCCAAAGCCCAGAGGGCTATTTTTATCTTGTTCAAAAGATAAAGCTCAAAACTCGCTTGTTGAAATACTTTTCTAAGCTTGAACGAGTTTGCTGAACAAACACTGTATGACTTTTGGTTTGTTCAAATAAAGCGAAGTCTTCTCTCAACTGCCTTATTCAATGCGTGCTTATAACTTGCACAATGTGCTAAACAAATCCAAAACAGGAAGGCTGTGAATCAATTCAGTGTGATTTTTACCTTACAACTATGTCAAGCCAGCTGAAATAATGCTAGAATACATTTTATCAACAATAAATACATCATCAAAGGCATGTCTCTCGATTGCTCCAACAAATAAATATATTTCTCTAAGGGTCAGTATTTGACTACAGATCAAGCTATTGAACAAAAGCTGGAAGTGCCTGCATGAATCTCCCTTGGTTCCTGTTAGATTTGGTTTGAAAGAGACAGAAAAGTAAAGAGATGTCTCAAAATTAGGCTTTATATTGATTTGTAAGAGTGAGTGCTCACAAAAAAATTGCAATGTGACCATCTTTTTATGTCTGGGCTGTAATAAAAGAACAATATAGGCTATTTGCCGGGCTAACTAATCGGTTGATATTATCTACACTAGCTAAAAATCTGAACTTCAGCATAGATTATAAATGTCCAGTTTATTGATACTTTATATAATCTTTATACATAAACTAGACTTTTAAGACTATTGGTTAAAAATTATTCTATTTTGCATTACAAATCATATTATCTGCATAACTTGAGGGACCAGTTTTCTTTTCTTTTTTTAAATACACAGACTTTAATTTTGTTTTCATGCACAAAATGCACTTAGCCTATTTCATTTGTAACCTAGAAATAGTGCAGGAACTTACATTTTTCTTATTCATTTTATATCATAATGTTACAATAAATTAAAAAAAGATCTTTCCTGATCCTGTTCCCTTTCCATTCGCTTCCTATCTCTACTCAACTCAACTGTCCAATACAGGCTTAAAATGCCACAAATTTCAGATTTCAAAATACATATTTTTGGACTCCTTGGACCTTGAGCCCCATTACATCAGCCATCATCCACATTGCTTTCTAGATAATGGCATTGAGAAGCCCATTTCCATAAACTATTACTGTGGAGACAAAAAGCAGCACCATTATGAAAGGAGACATGAAGGACAATCAGAATGTATTTATATTGACATCAGATGCATATGACAGCTGTTCTCAAACACCCTTTACATCGATCACATTTCATTTTTTTACAGAGACAATTCCATTTTCTGCTGGATGTTCGCTAGCTAATGTTCCATACGCATCTTATCACTCTCATAGAACATATCACTCAAGAAAGACATCTTGAGCAAAACAAGATTTTGTTACTATGAAAAGCATTCATGTTGATAAGTACAGCAAGATGAATAAAAAACAGCCCTGATAATTCACTGCAAAACATAGATTGTAGGTATATGCCAAACAGTGGCAGATGGATTGTTGGCTCAACAAGCTTTATATTAAATTACTTTTTGCAGTTTTGACAATAAAACAAACATAAAGTGCATTCAACGTTCAATAATAGCGATTTTTTATAAAAATGTTTAAAGAAATCAAATGTTTTACTGGTTTAGTCTTGCATGCCTGTTTGTGTCTGTCATTCTAACAGCACTAAAATATGAATGGTGATGAATACTGTTTGAATAACCGACTGAAATAAGATATCGCAATGGCATGACATGCCACAATGTTATTGCACTTTGACACAAATTAAGCAATTCTGCAGCCAAAAAAGCATTTCCTGGAAAAAAACTAAATCCATTCCACTTTTATCAGTCTTTTAGAGTGAAAGATGAAAGAGATCATTTTAATTTCAAGAGCTGTACCTGTGGAGAATGAAAGCTCCATCACACACTTTTTCAATCTCACGCTGGGATAAAGGACAGAAAGAAGATAAAAGATGAAAGTGGTAAAAAAAAGGATGATTTAAAAAAATTAAGAAAGTGATCACATAAGTTGGTGTTCTCTGAAAGCATCTATGTGACTCTTTAATCAAGTACAAGGATATATTTTTACCAAAAACACGTCATGACAATATAAAAACATTTGTCTGACATTGTATGAGGAATTAAGTCATTATCATCCATTATCTTCTTGATGCATCCCAAAGATGGTCTCCAAGTTAAAAGACTACTGAATCATTTCTAATATAAAATTATTTAAAGATACCTTCTAGAGTTCAATTCAAATCTATTAAATCCTTCTGGTTAATTATCAAGTTTTCCATTTCTACCAACAACATTATTATTGTTCAAAAAGCAGCACTGATATATAATCATGTTTTTAGAAATTTCATCATAACTCCTTGGGTTCTCTGGTTAAAATCGAATAAGACAGAAACAGAGATAATTAAGACCTGGGAGTAAAACAGGTAGCAAGTGCCAGGTCTGAATAGGAAACTGACACATTGGCAGTTAACTTATTTAATGTGATTGAAACTGGACTGGATGAGCACATCTTACAGTATAAAGCAGGTATAATGTGATAAACGCTTTGGGAACATACCCAGACTCAATGCGCTGACTCAATGCAAGCAGCACTGCTGCTGTTGGTTATTGCTGTTGTTGTAGATTATTGCTGCTGCTGCTGCAAATCAAGTACAGGAACCTGCTACTGCCAATACATATGCACATACAGTGCTGTGAGTATTTAAGACATACTGCTGCTGCACAAATAGCATATATAATGACCCATAGCAGATCTATACAGGTGGAGCTGGGGAAGGTGGAGGGTTTCAGAGATACCCACGCCATCTAGAGTTTCATGACAGAACTTGACATTTATACTACACACCTGCTAGGATTGCACACTTTAGGGAAATTTGTAATTGAAATATAATTTTTGTACTACTATTTTTTTATTTTCAAAAATACGTATTAATTATTAAAATACATACTTATAATTATTATAATATTTTATATTTATAGTAATAACAATTATTATTAAATAAAATATTAAACTAAGAAATATTGCAACTGTAATTGCAATGTAAAAGAAAAATAATCACCACAACATGAGCTGCTTGCGTGTAAATAAACAGTGCTGCACTTCTCTCAGAAATGGATCGCATTTATATCTTTTTCATTAAATCGCAGCCTTTGAAATAGTAACACTGTGTAGGCTAATTATATTTTTTTCTGTTAGATTCACATTACTACTATCAGTCTATACTGCAAGTCAATTATGCTTCCACCATCTTTAATTGTTAAAATGACCTCAGGGATCCCTGTACAATAACATACAACATAGGCCCACCTAAGGAATTGTTTTGCTGTTCTTATACATACACTCTTCATTGTGATTAGAGCAAAGACTCCACCTAAATCAAACCAAAGGGGCTTGTGATAAGGTATAAATGGCCAACAATGTACAAAGACTCACTGATCTATTCCTGTACACTCATTACGGTGCAATGTTTGGCTAAAAGCCAAATGTGAAGCCAGACTACATGTGCACTGTACATCACAGTGACTGAACTTTCTATATAAACAAAAAGCTAATGAGAAAAGGGTGTCTTTTCTACCTTGGCATGAAAGAACAAGCATACCAGATATAGTGGGATATGTTCAGGCTCCAAATGAAGGCTGCAGACCACCACATTTGTTTTGCATGCATTCCTGGTGTTTTATCCCTTAAACACGCCTGAAAGGTTATATGATGGTGTTCTTGTTATTATTAGATTAGGTGGAACCATAAATTCCCAGGCTTGGAAATTCGCTCATCATGTGCAAGACATCAAGACCATGAAAATGTATGTGCAGATACAGCATATCTATGAACTTAAGAGCCATTCAAGTTCACAGAGTAGAAATGAATCATATTTTTCTTTTAAACCTTCCGGTCATGTGGTGAGATTCTGAGATTAATACAGTTCCAACTCTATCACAGACATGTATTATTTGAAAAATCAGCACAATGAGCAAAGTTCTCTTTTTTCTGTGTTTGCAGACTACGTCTGAGCTGATATGACAGGAAAGTGTGGTCTCCTGTACCTGCGAACTCAATGCAGCAGACATTCAGGACTGCTTTTCACTGTGATTTACCGCAGATGTGCCTTAGCAGAGGGAGGAATGGCTAGATGGGGGGGGGGGGGGGGGGGGGGTTGGGGTTAGAAGAAGTACATACAGTGCTGTTGGAATGCTGGGCTAATAATATCTAGTGATTGGTGCGCTTTGTGCCCTGCCAAGAGTCACTGGCTGCACAACGGTATGGATGTCAAACTGCTCTGCCATTTAATCACTCTTTATATGGTCAGAATTTAACTCTATTTTACCCACACTTGCTCTGCATTAATGGCGTCTGTTAAAACACGATGTATGGTTTCAGAGTGGCACAACCTAAAATAAAGGTGCATCTCAATAAATTAGAATGTCGTGGAAAAGTTCATTTATTTCAGTAATTCAACTCAAATTGCGAAACTAGATTTCAATGGATTTTCAATAAATTCAATGCACACAGTCTGAAGTAGTTTAAGACTTTGGTTCTTTTAATTGTGATAATTTTGGCTCACATAAAAAAAACACTAATCTCAACTAATTAAAATACTTCATAAGACCAATAAAAAAAGAAAAACATTTTAGTGAATTGTTGGACTTCTGGAAAGTATGTTCATTTACTGTTCATGTAGGTAATACTTGGTCATGTACTCAATACCTTTTGCTTTAATTACTTCCTCAATTCAACGTGGCATGGAGGTGATCAGTTTGTGGCACTGCTGAGGTGGTATGGAAGCCCAGGTTTCTTTGACAGCTCATCTGCATTGTTTGGTCTCTTGTTTCTAATTTTCCTCTTGACAATACCCCATAGATTCTCTATGGGGTTCTGGTCTGGTGAGTTTGCTGGCCAGTCAAGCACACCAAAAACATGATAATTTAACCAACTTTTGGTGCTTTTGGCAGTGTGGGCAGGTGACAAATCCTGCTGGAAAATGAAATCACCATCTTCAAAAAGCTGGTCAGCAGAAGGAAGCAAGTGCTCCAAGATTTCTTGGTAAACTGGTGCAGTGACTTTGGTTTTCAGAAAACACAATGGACCAACAGCAGCAGATGACATTGCACCCCAAATCATCACAGACTGTGGAAACTTAACACTGGACTTTAAGAAACTTGGGCTATGAGCTTCTCCACCATTTCTCCAGACTCTAGGACCTTGGTTTCAAAATGAAATACAAAACTTGCGCTCATCTGAAAAGAGGACTTTGGACGATTAGGCAACAGTCCAGTTCTTCTCCTTTGCCCAGGTAAGACGCCTCTGACGTTGTCTGTGGTTCAGCAAATTCCTTGACACGTCTGTGTGTGGTGGCTCTTGATGCCTTGACCCCAGCCTCAGTCCATTCCTGTGAAGTTCACTCAAATTCTTGAATCGATTTTGCTTGACAATCCTCACAAGGTTGCGGTTCTCTCGGTTGGTTGTGCATCTTTTTCTTCCACACTTTTTCCATCCTCTCAACTTACTGTTAACATGCTTGGATACAGCACTCTGTGAACAGCCAGCTTCTTTGTACACCAAAGTATACCAGTACACCAAACACAGGACACAAAAGGGACTTGAAGGGATGTGCTTGTGGGTACAAAGGTGTTACATCAAGCTTGTGACCTCAGCTGCTCTTCACTTTCCAGACAATGCATATTTGGAACCAGCCACTTTTGTATTTGCAGCCTAGATCCTTGAAGACAGCAATCACAACACATCTGAGAGTAAAGCAAAATATTTTATAATATAGGGAGTTATACAGGGCAGGATTTGATTATATGTTTCGGGTTTTGACTGGACATACTAGACTGATATTATAAGAACATGAAGTCAAAAATATACATATTTACTTCTTAACACGTTCCTGGTCTTATTGTGAACACTACATATTGGTGCATATTATTCAAAAGAAACAAAAATAAATAAATAAATGTGTTAGGTTTTAAAAGTATTAAATGTAACATTTTAATTTTTTTCTGGCATGAGGTCACAGTTATTTATTATACTGACAACCCTAGTTTTTAACAGTAAGGAATAAAAACAAATCAAATGATTCAAATCAAATGATTTTAAATACTCTTAACAATGAGCAGGGGAAAAAAGATAGTATGCTGTCAACTTACTGCTATAAACATATTTAATTAATATCCCTAAAATTATGTCTATTAGTTCAGTCATTAGAACAGTTGCAAGATAAAAACTTCTAAATAATGAAAATAAAATAAAAAATAATATAAAAACATTTTTATAGATTTAATATTTTTTATTTTGCCTGACACAGTATAAAACATAATATTAAATTTATAATATTCTTTATATTTATGTATGAAAATATAAAGCCAACTTTAGCAATATTGTAAAAAGGTGGTCCCTTGCAAAGAATCATATTTAATATAAAAACCACTTTTCACAAATCAATGTCTTACATATTCTGCACATTTTTCTCTTTGAATATCATGTTTCATTTTCATAAACATCACATTACAAAGGTAAAATGTATTGTAAATATCATGTCAATTCTGCTATTATTTTTCCCACCAATGCAGCATCTGTTACAGCAGCTATCAAAAGCATGCACTATTTTCATGCAGCATCTATCAAAAGCATGCACTAATAAAAAAATGCACAATAAGATCAAGGGCATTAAGAAATTTCTCTTTCACAAGTGAGGTGAACACATTCTTAAAAAGGTCTGCTATAGTTCAAATATATAGTCATCTGAAATTCATGTGTCCCAGGGCAGACTGATAAAAAGCTTCCAGATCTCTTTGCAGTACATGTTCTTCTCACTGCTCTACGCTCATTCAGCGGATTCAGTGGAGCACAATACAGCCCTTTCATTCTGCAGCTCTGATGTAAGCGTGATTACCGACTCGAGAGGAAGGGGGGAGCTGGCAACGTGACCGCTCATTGAAACTTCTCTCACAAATACCAAAAGCACACAGCCACTCTGACCTTGTCATTACTGTAAGAGTAGATCATTAAATAGAGGGCAAAGGTAAGGTACATTAAGGTGGAGAGAGCAAAGAACAAGCATCCTGAGGTACACTGTGGATTTGCAGCGATGGCCAAACACTCCACAGCAATCTTAAGGGTTAGAGCTGTAAGGGTTTCGATCCTCAAGATCAATTCTTTAGCATCAAAATGGTAAAAGTGATTTTTCATTTTGTAATGCTGTTTTTGCCCTTTTTTGGCAGAGAAGCACTTCCGAAGTGGAATGCTGGTGTCTTTACACAGACTGTTTAATGCTGCTCAGAGGTGACATAAATGCATTTTTACAGCAATCACAACCTGTATACTTTGACACTAGGGGTGAGGTGGGTATGGAAGTCTGTATCTGCCACTATAAAACTAAATAAAAAAAGGTAATTATGACTTTTTTCTCACAATTCTGACTTTTTTTCAGAATTGTGTGCTATAAACTAGCAATTGGAAGTTATGAAGTCAGAATTTCAAAACATAAACTCCCAATTCTGAGAAATGAAGTCAGAATTGTGTGCTATAAAATCGCATTTGGGAGATAATAAGTGTTATTAAATATTAAGTTATTTAGAATTGAGATATAAAGTCACAATTCTGAGATCATCAACACAGTCTTTTTTTCAGCTCTGAACTGGACTTTATAACTTGCAATTGCAAGATTGTATCTCAGAATTCTGAGAAAAATATTCAGTCAGAATTGTGGGTAACACTTTAGAATAAGGTTCCATAATGTTAGTTAACTACTTTAGTTAACAGGAACTAAGCAAGAACAGTCCTTCTACAGCATTTATTAATTGTAGTTCATGTTAATTTCAACATTTACTAGTGAATTATTAAAATCAAATCAAAAGTTGTGCTCGTTAACATTAGTTTAATGCACTGTGAATTAGCATGAACTAACAATGAATCAACCTGTCCTCCAACCAATACGCTCATATAGGTCGTTTGTCCAAATCCCTGAAATATGACCCATAAGAGCGTATCCTACAATTGCGCCCCTATCGGCAAAACGTCGTTTTCATATTAATGTTTTGTATTCTTTTATTTGCACTCTGGTTTGTGTTTCGTGTAGCTCGGTTGGAAGATTATTGCGTTATACCTTGATATGTAATCATGCTATCATGGGTTCGATCCCAGGGAACGGATATGCACGAAAATGTATATGCTCAATAAATCGTAATTTAGCATGATTTCTGTGAGGGTTAGGTTTAGGGGTGGGGTTAGGTGTGGTCATTCGAACGAATAAGAATAAGTAAAATATGTAGGAAATACTGTGAGATCGGTGTAAAAAGCCCAAACATTGCATTTAAATAAACGTGCGTTTTGATTGGTAATGACGTGATACGTCATTTCATGACGACAGACGCAACGCGATACTGTCATTATTTTTTTATTTTATTTTTAACTTTAAAACATAAATATAGGTCGTAATAAGGTGCTTGCACAAACAACCTATATGGTCGTTTTTTGTTGGAGGACAGGCTCCAATGAATAACTGTATTTTCATTAACTAACATTAAGAAAGATTAATAAATACATTAATAAATGTATTGTTAATTGTTTGTTCATGTTATTAAAAACATAGCTCCAACCAGGGCTCCAAACTGCGACTAAAACGGTCGCATTTGCGACCATAAATATTAAAATGCAAGTGAAGTTTTTGCTGAGGTCGCCACTGGCGACTAGGCCTATGTATTTACATGTTATCTCTTAAAAAATTGCATGTAATGCCTTTTTTCCTGATTGTTTTGCATTCACATCTTTTGTTATGTTCGCGCATTGAGAGAATGTGCATCGAAGTTTTAGTGGGAAAAAGAGTTTTAAACAGTCCTCATCTGCCGCGCAGCAGCGCTGACACACACCTGATAAACGCGCGCGAGAGAGAAATGATGGAGACTTGAAGAGAAAGTGCAGAAAAACAGTGTCTATTTCGTTCATAACTTGAACAAACTACAACAGGTAAAGCTGTCATCTGTGTGGATATTGGCAATATTGTTAACAGTTCTCGTTTATAATCATAAGGCTTCTTCTTAACAAGATCTTAGTCCATGCTGTGTTCTGTTAATGCATGAACTTCATTATTTGAAGTGCACTTGCCGTCCAGTAATCGCAAAAAGCTTTGTGATTTGTTACTTTTTAATTTACAAAGTATCAGCTTTAAAATTATTCCAAATTCATAACAAAATTCAAACAATAAATACAGTTTTGGTGCTCTTTAAGGGTCCGTTCACATTTCGCGCCTAAAAACGCGTGGAAATTGCTAGGCACGCCGCTTTCTGATTTTTTTCCAAAAGGCTTCGGGCTCTTGCGCTCCTGAGGCGTCTGCCGTTGCTAAGCAACCATGACCTGCTCTCTCCATGAAGACGCTTAAAATACAGCACTAAAAATAGCTTGCAGTAGCTCTGTTACTAAATTTATTTAAAAATGGCTATCCATATATAGCTATGATCAGCTGTTCCTTCATCTTGGCTGAGCTTTCAACGTTGGTACTGGAAAGGATGAAGCTGATTGGTTGGTACTTGACACATGACCTGCGGTGCGCTTGCGGGATTCTGAAAAGTTGAGATGTTTTTAACTCGATGCTTCCATTATGAGCACGCACGCATAACGCGCACCTACATCTGAAATAACGAACTTGAGCGCGCAAAAGACGGGACATGTGAATGGCCCCTAATGCGGCAGGCGCGATCGCGAGTAGTGCCTCAGTTCAAGCAGCACGTGAACCTATCATACCTTGCTCTTTACTACTAGAGTACATAATGAACATGAATTAACATCAAAAGGTAGGCTATTTTATAAGAGATTCTACAGTACAACACTTTCAAACTGCGGAAAACGTGTAAAACTTGTAAACATTGCAACGTAATATTAACCTCAGTAACCTTTCGGTGTCCATAAGCTCATCAGTCAGCTAGAAAAATAACTATAAAGAGGAGTATTTTGCTATATTTATGAGCTATTGAATTTTAATATTTTTACTTAACCTGTTGTCTACATGATTCAACTCCTCCTATAAAATTTAATTTTACTAATTAAGAAAAACAGACTGAAAGTGTGAAAGACATGCACTCTTAAAAATAAAGAAGCTTAAAAGGTTCTTCACAGAACAATTTTGGTTCCACAAAGAACCATTCAGTCAAAGGCTCTTTGAAGAACAATCTCTTTCTGACCTTTTCATAATCTGTTATTGTCTTCAAAAAGGTTCTTTATGAAACCATTTAGACAGGAAAAAATGTTCTTCTATGGTATCATGAAGCACCTTTATTTTTAAGAGAGTATGACAACATTTACAGGATGCATTGAGGAGGACCCCAAACTATACTCAGGGGCCAAGTGATGCTTATGGTCCATGATATTGGTACAGATTTTGTGTAATAAACAACGCATGACTGTATATTTCAAGTTGGAAAAGACATTTAGCTCCCACTTTAAGTGAACCTTCATTCCCAGGTCATCTACAAGATGGATTAAAATGCTGATAAAATCAAGAAAAGATGAGACATAAACACGTCAGTATGATTAAAAAGTTAAAATGTAAAATAAATTAGAGCTGAAACAACGAATCGATTTAATCGATAAAAATCGATTATTAAAATAGTTGTCAACTAATTTAGTCATCGATTCGTTGCTAAATAACTTTTATTTGCCGTAAGCGGCTCATTTCGTGTATATTTCAAATCTGCGGTGACCAAAGTGTGGCAGTAATGAGCCACCGGAGGTTTTACTCAGCCAGTACAGCAGGAGAAGTAGCGAATAGCCAATAGCTGGCCTCGTTTTATGTCACGTGCTTCCCGAACAGCGTCTCTGCAGCATTTAGCGGGATGTGGGAGACTGGGAGTACTTTACTTTGAGCCTTCAAAAAAGAAGAGTAACCTGTAAACTCTGCACTACTGAACTGTTTAAGGGGACGTTCACATATCGCGTCTTTTGCGCGCTCCAGTTCGTTATTTCCAACACCGCACCGCATCGAGTTAAAAACATCTCAACTTTTCAGAATGCTGCAAGCGTATCGCGGGTCATGTGACAAGAACTAACCAATCAGCTTCATCCTTTCCCGTAACAACGTTAAAAGCTCAGTCAAGATGAAAGGAACAGCTGATCATAGCTGTATGTGGATTTCCATTTTGAAATAAATTTAGTAGCAGAGCTACTGCAAGCAATTTTTTGAGCTGCAAATCCATTTATCATTTGCTGAAATTTCCGCGTCTTCAAGGAGAGAGCACGTCATGGTTGCTTATCAAAGGCAGACGCCTCAGGGGCGCTTCTGCGCGAGCGCTTTGGAAAGAAGGAGAAAGCGGCGCGCCTAGCGTTTTCCACGCGTTTTTAGGCACGATATGTGAACGGCCCCTAAGACTTTTATTTGTGCAGATTCTCCAGTACAATGTTGTTTGCAAATGTTTAGTCGTAAAAGCTGATAACATTGCTTTTTAACAGTTAACATTAAAAGCTTTACAAACATGTTCTGTGATCAGTTTGTAGTTTACCAGTTCAAAATTCAGTCGTGCAGCCTAATTATGACTGAATGAGAGAGGTAAATGTTTAAAGATATTTGAAATGCACTTTTTTTCTAAGTATTCACTGCTCTTTTTCACACAGCAGGTTTTTTGTGTGTGGCTGTCCAATTTTTTTTTTCTGGACAACCTTCTGATGGAGTTTACTTTAAATTGTGAGTTCCATTCAGGTTTCATGCCACTGGCACTTTATTCGAAGGATTGTTTACAATTTCACAGCAAAAGCTATAAAGCTGTTTCCCAGTAAATAATAAAATACAATGCACTGCAATTTTATTCTGTTTTATCCTTATTCTTAGTGAAAATATGTTCTGAAAGATTCCTTAATAAGCTTCGTTCGGGATGTTAAACTACTTTAGGAGCTCTAAGGACTGCCATGGTGAAAACATTATTTTAAATCTCCTTGTGAAATTTGCTAGAGTATGGGTCAGTGTTCTGATTGCAGAAGAGTTTGACAAAGGATTACTAACACAATAAAACAACTCCAGGTATATTTTTGATTAGGATATAACAGTGCAAAATGGTTAAAATCTCTTAAAAATCTATGCTGAAGGATAAAGACCATTTATTAATAATTTACTTGGGGAAAAAATGGAAAAAACTAAAATATAAGTACATAAACCGATTAATCGATTAATCGTAAAAATAATCGACAGATTAATCGATTATCAAAATAATCGTTAGTTGCAGCCCTAAAATAAATAAATTAAATAAAACGCATAAAACATGTTTATTCTGTGGCACCTAAAAAATTCATTTGGCACCTAAGTTTTTTTCTTATAGGAGCCAATGGCTCCTTACTCGATTTTTTTGTTTGGAGCCCTGGCTCCAACCCTGATCAAACTCACCTACCTATGATTTTCTAGTGATCCTGGAGACATTGATTAGTATGCTCAGGTGTGTTTGATTAGGGTTAGAGCTAAACTCTGCAGGAAAGTGGATCTCGTTGGCCAGATTTGAGGATCCCTGTTCTAAAGTGTCACCGAATTCTAAAATATATATAATCTCACATTTGCGAGAAAAAAGTCCGAGTTGCGAGTTAATGTCTCCCAAATCTGACTTTATTTCTCACAATTGTGAGTTAATCTTGAAATTCTGACTTTATATATTGCTACTCTGACTTTATAACTCACAAATGTGAGATTATATCATGCAATTCTGAGGAAATAGCAGAATAGTGAGTTTATATCTCACAACTCTGAAATGCGAATTGCGAGAATTTCTGAGAATTCTGAATTGCGAGATGAAAACTTGAAAAAAAAAAAGAGTTGTCTTTTTTTTAAATTCAGTAGAGGAAACTGGTCAAAGCTGGAATAATTTAGTTTTGGCTTTTATATGACTCTGCCTTTAAATTTTAAGTAAGCACAGAGCAGCCATAACTTGGAGGTGTAGAGACACTTTTAAATTCAAGGGACAAGAATTTAATTTGTGGTTGGATGTGCAGCCACCTAATGATCCAAAATGCCCTAGAAACCACGCAGAACACCCTTTAAAATCACATAACAATGAGCTAAAATCTCTCAAAACACCTCCAAATTCCAAAGCACCACCCCAGAAAGTTTTGCACAGGAAAATGTAAAAATCTCATTTAGGAATAAACATCTTACTATTATTGAACTGAGGATCACATCTTCCCACTAGAGCAAAGCCTTTCTTTGTGTGATTGTCATGAGAAATCTCCTTCTCACCTTCTAATGGCTTGGCTGAAAGTGAGAGGTCACGTATGGTACGCATAGACCCATTTTCACCTCCAGCTTTGACAAAGATGATAGTCGAGTCCTCAGAGTTCATGCACCAGGTGTCCCAATAGAAGGTGAAAATGAGTATACGTTTCCAGTTCATCGCACACCAGCCAAGCAG